>NW_007738090.1:19355-25451 GCF_000696425.1 Galeopterus variegatus
ATGTGTGGAAAGGGATTGAGAAAGAGGTCTAAAGCCTCCATGCAATTGTGTTTTAAGGGTCTTGAGTGTTTTGGGATGAGAGTGGCTGGATTTAAAGGAGAGAGAGGTTTAAAGGAGAACTGGGAGTTTTCAATGAAAGTCAGCTGAATAAGTTGTAGGAGGGAAAGGGAGAGAATTGACTGGGCCTTACGGCTGAGAAGGTCTTGACTGTTTGTTGTTTAAAAGATAGTTTAGAGCTTTCTTATGTTAAAAGGATGGCTGCCACTGAGGCCCATAAACAGGGGCCCATTCTCGAGATGGGCATTAGAGAGATATGCAACTGGGGAGAAAATATCTCCTGCCTTTTGTCCCAAAACCCTGACTGCCAACCTTAGGTTTTGGTGATGTATAGGATAAAAGGATGAGATAGGTTTGAGGGAGATAGAGCTGGGGCTGCGAGGAGAGCAGCTTTTAATCACTGTAAGGGAGAATGAATGGGCTTTGTGGGATCTAAGGGAATGGCAGGATCCCCTTTGGCTGCCCTATAAAGTGGCTTTGCTAGCACGCCAAAGTTAGGAATCTATAGGCAAAGATACGCTGCAAGCCCCAAGAAAGAAAGGATTTCACCCTTCGTGGTAGGAATAGGGAGATCAGAAATTAGACTCTTGAACTGAAGGAGAGGAATTTGGGCCTTGTTGGGGGAAACTGGATATCCCCTGGAGGCCAGGAAATTAAGGAGAGCAACAGTGTGGGCCTGTGAATCCTCATTGGAGGGGCTACAAAGGAGGAGGTCATCCACATATTGTATTAAAGTGCTAGAGGTTGTGGGGGAAGTTCAAATAAGTCTTGAGCTAAGGCCTGGTTGGAAAGTGGCAGCTATCCCAAAACCACTGAGGTAGTACTGTCCCAGTAAGTTGTTGGGAACAGTGCATGTCAGGATCAGTCCTGTACTAAATGGTATGAGCCATTAGGCTCTATAACTGGAAGGATGGGCATATTAAAAGGTGAGTGGGTAGGCCGTGAGAGATGAGAAGAAAGGAGTTTGTGTACCATGGGTTTTAAGCCTATTAGGTGTTTGTTAGTGATGGGGTACCGTGGGACATTAGGGAACAAAGAGGGGTTCAGCAATTTTACAAGGAAAGGGGAATGGTGCGTAACAATGGAGGGAGAAGCATCCCATACTAGCGATTAACCTTGTCCAAGGGGAAGGGGAAGGGGAAGGTGGAAGCCCCAGGGGCCGGGTCTGGGTGTGGCCTGTAACAGAAGTATTATAGCTGGAGTTAAAGTGTTTAGGGTAAGAGTAGCTTTGAATTTGAAAAGAATGTCCCATCCCAGTAAGGGGCTGGGCATTGAGGCATTATTAAGAATTTGTGTGTGAACTGGGTGTGAGGTAGGGTGCAGGAAAGGGCTTGAGTGATCCCTGGGTGGTGTTCTGATCCCCTGACCCCGACTATTGTGACAGAGGACAGGGTTGTTGGTCCTGCATATTCAGGAATGGTGGAGTAAATGGCCTCTGTATCAATGACAAAAGGGATCGGCTTACCTACCTTGAGGCGAGTTACCCTGGGCTCATGTGTGGTGATCTCTGTGGGGGCCTCAGGCCCTGGGCATCATCAGTCCTCCTCCTGGGCAAAGCCGAGAAGCTCTGGTAGGGATGGCCGTGAAGCCAAAGGCTGTAGGTTGGGGACTGGGCCACTCCCTCTCTGGTGAGTGGCACAGTCAATCCCCCAGTGACCGGGTTCAGACAGGCCCATGCCGAGTGGCCCGGTTGACTGCATTTGAAGCAGTTCTCGGGTGGCTTGCCTCTTGAGGTAGCCAGCTTTGGAGTATGTGAGCCTCGGGTGGCATTAGCCAGGAGGTGGTATTTGGTCTGATCTCTTTTATAGTTTTTTTTCTAATATCAGGGGCTGATTGGGTAATGAGATGAGAGTGTAAGAGGGCCATGCCTGCAGGGGAGTTTGGATCCATACGTGTGTATTCATGTAAAGCCTCAGAGAGGTGGGTTAGGAACTCGCTGGGATTTTCAGTGGATCTCTGTGTCATCTCTCTAAGTTTGTCGTAATTGACTGACTGGTCAGTAGCCTTTTGGAGGCTGTGAAGTAGGTGTGTGATCATGTTATCCCAGAGATCCCGATCCCCGTGACTGGCCTGGTAGTTCCAATTTGGGTCCGTGCAAGGAACAGCAATGGCTCCCACAGGCCACCTATTATTTTGAGTGTACTGGAGCCACCATCCAGACCTGCTCCCTGTACATGGACTCAGACAATTCTTTTTTTTTTTTTTGTCCTTTTTGAGACCGGCCGCACCGTGCTCAGCCAGTGAGTGCTGTGAGCGCACCAGCCATCCCTATATAGGATCTGAACCCGCGGCGGGAGCACTGCTGCGCTCCCAGCGTTGCACTCTCCCTAGTGCGCCACTGGCCCAGCCTGGACTCAGACAATTCTTACCATCCCAGCCACTCCACAGAAGGGTTATAAAAAGCTGGAGCTGAGGCAGGGTTGTTACCTGATGAAGGAGAAGGAGAGGAGTTGAGCTGAGGACGAGCGTCTGGAGGTCAGGTGTGGGGAAGAGAGAGATATGTGGAAGGCTGATGGATCAGAAGATTGATCCAAGTCTGGAAGGAGAGGTTGAGCATGAGCTAGGAGAACTTGAGACATAGGACAGTTTTGACAGAGAGAAGAATGTGTTCAGAGATAGGAAAAGGCCTGAACTAGGAATCTCTATAGCTTTTGCCATTTTGGTGAGTGTCTAAATCGAGTGCCATCTTGCAGCCACTGGGATCCATTGTAATGAGGTGTTTGAGTTTAAATATCTCTCTGGAGACTGAGAAATTGGCCAGGAGACAGCCCAAGGGTGTAGAGCATGGAGGTTTAGATCATGAGGATCCCGTGTAGAGGGTGAGAAAGGGCAGTCAGTCCTGGTAGAAGAAATGTGCCAGCAAAGGGCATCCCCTTTGGTGCCCACCTTCTTTTTGAGAGAGTTGGGGGAACTGTAGAAGCAGGCAGGACAAACCCACTGACACCCTTGATGCCGGTGTTGGATGCGTTGGTTTGAAATGGCAAAAGGAGAGAGAGTCCCAAGTGTACCTGGTTCCAGCAGGTCCAGGAAGGGCGGCCGAGGGCCAATCACCCCAAGAGAGAGGGGATCGTCCACAACGCACTCTCTCATACCAAAGCCCTCAGCTCCCCGATGCCCTGGACTAGGAATTGAAGGTTAATCCCATCTGACCACATCTGCCCGAGGACACCCTGGGATGGCAGCAATGGCAGAGCTCTGTGAGTTCCTTTCTCTCCGTGGTATTTACACTTCTTGGTCCTCTCTCAGAATCCTCACTTTTTCTTCTTGTAGGGCCTGATTCCCCTCCCTCTGCTGGCCTCAGACTTATTCCCTCAAAGCAAGGCCTTCACATCCCTAGGGAGGCTTTTGACTTATCTTCCTCAGGGTCCCCATCAGGAGTGACACAGTATGTACGGCTCTGTGAACCCCTCTCTGTTCTCCTCATCATTACGGTTTCTCATCATGACTCCTCACCTTGACCCGCTTGTACCTTTCCCTCCGCAGTCCTGAGGCCTAATATCAATCAGACAAAGTCCCTCTTCCACCTGATATTCTAGAGTATGCCACGGGGGTCGGGATGTGGGGAGAGGGGGGGCGGGGTGTGCACTCAGAAGGACACATCCACCCAGGGTTTCCCAAGGCTAACCACAGAAGTAGAGCCTGCCTCCCTCAGTCCACACTTTGACTTGCCGAAGGGCCTGAGTCACCTCCTCTTAATGACCTCCCACTGCCCTGTCAGACCAAGGCCCTCTACCCCTGTGGTCTCTAAGGATAAAGTGAGGATACCTTAGCCTCACAGTTCTACAGAAGAGCTACCAGGGCTCATAGTGGTGTTGGTGCTCTGTGGGGATCCTTTTATCCGGGGGTAGAAAGTCCCCTCAGTCCATGTTCGAGGTTCTGAACTTAACTCTCAGGATCGTGGAAAAGGACTACCTCCGCTGACCTTCTCTCCTTGGTGGGAGGGGGTGCCCTTAAACCTTACTCGACGTCTTCACCTTACCTTTTGGCAGAACCTGGACGTTTCCCTCTGCTGACCAGATGCCAAGTGTCTCAGGACAAAGTTTTGCGTCCCACAAACTCCAGAGACGGAAGTCAGTGGGCGCCTCTTCCGGTCACCCCTGCACGTGGCCTCCCACGGCTGACTGCGGAGGCGGCACACAACGTACGGAGCGCGCGGTTCCGTGGTGCCCCCGGTGTTGCGGAGCAGGTGGTTCCGTAAGTCCTGTCCTCAGAGGTAGATCCCTAGTTTGGCTTCTGGCTTCACTGACTGAAGGATCCTGGTGGAAATTCCACCTCCCTATAAGCTCTGGACAGTTTCTCAACTTAAAACCTTGCACATAGTAAGTTTGCTTCCCAGGCACGACGTGAGGTGGAGAGGTTGCGGCACCAGGGAGGGGCACAGAACAGGTTCTGAACCATCCGAGGAAGTGCACAGTGACCATGGGGTCCCTTCACTAGACCAATGTAGACATCTGGGAACTTTCTGTTCTCAAAGGTTTAACTTCTACAGAGAAAGAGTGGCACAGGGCCCAGGGTTGCCCTGGAAAGGGGATAACACCAGGTGTGGGGGTGGTAGAGCTTATATAGTGCCCCAAAGGCTGGCTGATACCATCAAGGACGGTCATTATGCTAATGTGGATGGGGTGGAGAACTGCATNGGGTGACAGAGCCACCAAAGATTACTCAAAGCCCATCTCTTCTGAGCAGTGAGAAGCCCTGGGGTTAATCTTGTAGAACCCTCAAGCGAGAGGCATTCCTTCCATTTGGGATATTAACCACAAATTGGGGTTCTCTTCCTGCATTTATTCTCCAGACCAGCAAGTTACAGGAAGAGACATAGGTGGCGTTTTTGCTAAGTACAGTTTAACAAGTTTAACAATAGAAGCTGGTAACATGCAATTAAGTTGATACACTAACAGAAGCTTGATTTTAGCAAACATTCTCTTCTTACAGCAATTTCCCGGTATCTTTACATATCAATCAGTAACCTGTCTGTCTTTGAGCCAGTGACCTTGCTGTGTTACAATTCTTTATCTTACAACAGAGGCTTTATAGCCTAGGCAAAATTTCCTGTCCTTTGCAAGGTCAATATTTGAAACTGCAAGCCTTTGAAAAACTAGGCCTTGTGAAGTACATTTGCTCCAGAATTGGCTGCACATTAAAGTCACCTGAGGAGTTAAATTAAATCAGTCTGTGGGAAAACAGCCTAAGTGATTCATTTTCAGGAATAGCTTAACAAGGTTGCTTGACTAACTTGTGGTGTGATAACCCCTGAGAGTACACTTTCCCTAGGGTGACTTCTCAAGATAGAGGCTTGTCACCTTGTTCTTTTTACTTTTGGGTTCTGCTTTCTCCTCAGGACTTCTGGTGGGCCTTTTTCATGGACTTGTCCTGAGCCCACCCCTTTCCAACAGAGGGAAGGGGACAGTACATGCCTTATAAGCAATAAAACTTAGGCAATGTTCAGGAAGATTGTGCACTCCATAGTAGCCAGTGAGGAACTGGGGGAGGGACTTGCACACTAGGGAATAAATTGCTCAATGTAACTGTTTTGGGTGTGCCTGTTCATCAGACACCTGATCTTGCAAGACTGCCATTAAAATCTTGCTTCGGCATACCTCATGTCTTCGTGTCCATCCTTTGGCATTGGACAGGAGAAGGCATTTCTCTCAAGTCTCTGGGGTGGAACGCAGGCAGCAGTGTGCTGGTAGGTGCTTCACAACAGGTTCTCCAGGAGGAAAAGCCCTGAACTGTAGTGTGTGCTGATTTCTGTGGTGTAAATATTCCCATCATGGTTAATTTCAAGTTTCCAATGTTGCCCTCACTGAATGCAGAGCTGGGAAGAGATGCTCGGTAGCAAACTGTTACCCAGTATTTTCACTGTGCAGATAAAACAGATATAATTTTAAGAGCATGGGTAATAGTGAAATATAATAAAACTATTTGTAGGTTATGAGTTTTGAATATTTATTACTTTTATTTTTAACATACAATTTTATTTAATTGTAAGTTTATATATAATTTAATTTTAAATAATAGCTGTGTTAAATACCTGACACA
>NW_007738090.1:26330-29084 GCF_000696425.1 Galeopterus variegatus
TTAATTGTAAGTTTATATATAATTTAATTTTAAATAATAGCTGTGTTAAATACCTGACACATAATTTCTGAAATTAAAAAAATCACCTCAAGTGAGCTGGTCCAAGCTGGCTCTGACCCACTCTGAGACAAGCATCAGTGTTTTTTTTGAAGCTCTCTAGTTTTCCAAAGTACAGACCAATTTGGGATCTACTGCTTTAGAACAATGGTCCTCAAACTCAAACATGCATCAGGACAACCTGGAGGGTTTGGTAAGACACAGATGGCTGTCCCCTTCCCCACCTCCAATTTCTGATTCAAGAGGTCTTAGGGTGGGGCCCAAGAACTTGACCTTCTAACAAGTTCCCAGGTGATGCTAATGCTGCTGTTCCAGACTCCACACTTTGAGAAGATTAAACATATGCTGCCTCAGTTCCTAGTCAGCTTCCTTTTGTGGAGCATGCCAGGCTTGGTTACAGGATCTGCCCTAATCCCTTCTGCTAGGTAGTAACTCCTACGCAGAGGACGGCAGGCATGGTGAGTGGCAGGTGCTTGGGAGCAGCGCTCTAACCTTGAAGATGCTGTGGGAGGCTCTGCAACCTCTGCAACAGTGTGTGAGCCCTCACAACCCTCTTCCCCACCACACTCACACACTCACGCGTGCGCACACACACACACACACACACACACATGCAATCGCAGGGCAAAATGTCAGTGGAGGGTGGCTGGGGGGAGGGAGGAGCAAGCAGCCAAGCTATCATTCTGAAGGCCTTTACCAGCTCCCTTGAGGCAGTCCCAAGTGCCTGACCTCTGTCACCATGGAGATGACCAGTTATTGGTGGGCTGGGGTCTGGAGGAATGAAGACTGAGGCCACGCAAAGGGAGAGACAGCTTCTCTAGCCTTTTATGCCCAAAGGTTAAGGAAAGACAGAGCCTGTATTAGAGTTTTGCATAGAAACAGAACCAGTAGAAGACATATATATATGTATGTATACATGAGGATACTTCAAAAAGTTCATGGAAAGATTTATATTATCTTTTATTTTTCCACAAACTTTTGGAAGTTCCTCATGTGCATGTATAAAATATTTTTTTGTTATGAGACATGGGCTTACACGGTTATGGAGGCTGAGAAGTCCCACAATCTGCTGTCTGTAAACTGGAGACCCAGGAGAGGTTGGGGTGTAGTATGAAGGCCTGAGAACCAGGAGCACAGAGGGCAGGAGAGCTTGAAGTCCCAGCTGGAGTATTCAAGCAGAGAGCCAATTCAACCTTCCTTCACCTTTTTGTTCCATTCAGGCCCTCAGCAACTGGATGATGCCCATATGCCAGAGACACAAATGCTAATCTCCTCCAGAAACACCCTCATGCACACACGCAGAAGTAATGGTTATCCACCTATCTGGGCATCCTGTGGCCCTGTCAAGTAAACACATAGTATTAACCATAACACAAGTATTTCATATTCGGTCTATTAAGAAGTATAAGAGAGGCCTGTAATAATTTGTTACATTAGGTAAGAAAATAGGGGAGTTTATCAGGTTAGAAATAGGCAAAATGATGCAGGGCTTATTCTCAAAAGAGCTAATCAGATGTGACCTCTCTGAAGGCAGGGGTATTGTATTATTACTCCTCTCTGTATTATTACTCCTCACAGCACCCATGCCCAGGGCCTGCACAGAGCAGGATTTCTATATATACTTGCCCACTGAGAGAATGATATATGCCATCACACCTCATAGTTGGACGGAGCCTTCTCTCTAGGTTCTTGTTCTTCCTGAATTCACAGCATTATCTGAGAAGGCAGGAGCTGGAGACAGATTTCAGTGCATTCTTAAGCAACTACTTAAAGTTTCTAAGCCTCAGTTTCCTCATCTGCAAAGCAGATGTGCTATAACAGTGCTTATCCTGTAGGACTGACTGAGGCTCAAGTGACCTGTTGCATCAAAAAGTACTTAGCACAGTGACTGACAGGTAATTAACATTCCCTATTGCAATACAGTGGGTTTGGAAGCAAAACTGGACTGAGGTTGGCACCCCCTACCCCACCCCCAGTGCTTCTGGGGGCACTTGAAAGTTGGGAAAGGAAGGTAGAGGGAGGATGAAAAAGTGCCCAAGACTGGGAATGGGTGAGGAATTAAATGAACAGGTGTTAGGACGTCAGAGGGGACAGTGTGTGGAGCATTTAGGGGACCACGTTCGAGGAGCAGAGGTCCCCAGCCTCACGAGGAACCCTGTGATGGGCACTGTCCTCCTCACATCCTTTGGAAAAACCATTTCACACAAATTCAGGAGCTGCATGTATAAATGAAAACCAAAGAAACCCTAAGAGAAAATCAAATTTAAAAAATATTCTGATGGCCCGGCTGACACATCTTTTCTAAGCATATGAGCATAGGCAGAAAGCATAAAGAGGGATGTACTGACTACATAAATATTCTTATCTACCCTGAGTTAAAAGGCTCACACAGTGACACTTAGGAGGCATCAGTAAATACTGATCGAGTGAATGAATGAGTAAAGCAAATGAAAGGGTAAATTAGGCACTGGGAAAATGATTGCAACTTGATGACAAAAGATTACAGATTAAAATTCTTAATACATAAAGGAGTCTTATGAGATGATAAGAAAGATAATGAGAAAGAATGAACACCCAAAAGACAAATGGGCAAAAGCTATGAATAGACAATTCACAAAAACAAAATGCAAATGGCTAATAAACTTAAAAAGCAGTGCAATTTTATTATCAAAGAAATGCAAGTTAAAACACCTAAGA
>NW_007738090.1:30286-41707 GCF_000696425.1 Galeopterus variegatus
TGTCTCTATGGATTTGCCTGTTCTGACGTTGTGTATATATAGAATCATGTAATATGTGGCCTTTTGTGTGTGGCTTCTTTCACTCAGCATGAGTTTTCAAGGTTTACCCATGTCGTAGCAGTGTCAGCACTTCGTTCCTGTTTATGGCTGAATAATATTCCACTATATGGATATACCACATTCTGTTTCTCCTTTCATTAGCTGATGAACATCTGGATTGTTTCCACTTTTAGCTATTGTGAATAACACTGCTGTGAACATTCATGTTTTTGTGCGAACATAAGTTTTCAATTCCCTTGGGTATACATTAGACGTCGAATTACTGCGTCACATGGTAACTCTGTGTTTAAACTTTTGAGGAGCTGTCAAACTGTCTTTCAAAGTGACTGCACCATCTCCACCAGCATTATACAAGGACGCTTCAAACAGTTAGTGGGAAAATAGAATTAAAAGATAATACCAATCTTTCCATGAACAGTTTGAGTAACCTTCAGATAATGGGTTCCGGCTGGGATTTTGACAGGGATTACATTGAATCTGTAGATCACTGTAATCAATTCGTGGAGTATTGCCATTTTAACGATATTAAGTCTTTCAACCCACGAACAGGAGACGTCTTTCAATTTATTTAGGTCTTCTATATTTCTTTCAACAATGTTTTATAGTCTTGGGATTATAAATTTTGTATTTCTTTTGCTGATAATGCTTTTATTGTGATNTTTTATAGTCTTGGGATTATAAATTTTGTATTTCTTTTGCTGATAATGCTTTTATTGTGATAAGAAATATGGAACATAAAATTTACCAATTTAACCATTGTAAATGTACAGTTCAGTGGCATTAAGTACATTCACATCGCTGTGCAGCCATCACCATCATTCACCTCCAGAATGTCTTCATTTTTCCAAGTAAAACTCGGTGCCCATTAAACAATAACTCACTATTATCCCCTTCCCCAGCCCCTGGCAATGACTATTCTACTTCTGTCTGTGAGTTTGACTATTCTAGGGACCTCATGTAAGTGAAACCGTACAATATTTGCCCTTTGTGTCTGGCTTATTTCACTTAGCATAATGTCTTCAAGATTCATCAATGTTGCAGCATGTGTCGGAATTTCCTTCCTTTTTGGGCCCGTATAATATTATAAACCACATGTTATTTATCCATGTATCTGTCAACACTTGGTTTGTTTGAACCTTACAAATTACTGCGTCACATGGTAACTCTGTGTTTAAACTTTTGAGGAGCTGTCAAACTGTCTTTCAAAGTGACTGCACCATCTCCACCAGCATTATACAAGGACGCTTCAAACAGTTAGTGGGAAAATAGAATTAAAAGATAATACCAATCTTTCCATGAACAGTTTGAGTAACCTTCAGATAATGGGTTCCGGCTGGGATTTTGACAGGGATTACATTGAATCTGTAGATCACTGTAATCAATTCGTGGAGTATTGCCATTTTAACGATATTAAGTCTTTCAACCCACGAACAGGAGATGTCTTTCAATTTATTTAGGTCTTCTATATTTCTTTCAACAATGTTTTATAGTCTTGGGATTATAAATTTTGTATTTCTTTTGCTGATAATGCTTTTATTGTGATAAGAAATATGGAACATAAAATTTACCAATTTAACCATTGTAAATGTACAGTTCAGTGGCATTAAGTACATTCACATCGCTGTGCAACCATCACCATCATTCACCTCCAGAATGTCTTCATTTTTCCAAGTAAAACTCGGTGCCCATTAAACAATAACTCACTATTATCCCCTTCCCCAGCCCCTGGCAATGACTATTCTACTTCTGTCTGTGAGTTTGACTATTCTAGGGACCTCATGTAAGTGAAACCGTACAATATTTGCCCTTTGTGTCTGGCTTATTTCACTTAGCATAATGTCTTCAAGATTCATCAATGTTGCAGCATGTGTCGGAATTTCCTTCCTTTTTGGGCCCGTATAATATTATAAACCACATGTTATTTATCCATGTATCTGTCAACACTTGGTTTGTTTGAACCTTACAGTTATTGTGAATAATGCTGCTATGAACATGGGTGTGCAAATATCTGAGTCCCTGCTTATAATTCCCTTGGGTATATACCCAGAAGTAGAATTTCTGGATCATATGGTAATTCTGTGTTTAATTTTAAATTCATTATTATCTATTTGTTTTTTGTATTTTTATATGTATTATATAATCATGGAACTATAATTTTTAAAAACTAATTATTTGAATGTACTCTGCATTGTAAATAGACATCGGTTCTGTGAGCCCTTTAACACTTCCCATGATCTGTGAACTAATATGTGTTGATTAGCTAAGGATGGTTCATGTCATCATTTTGCTGACAACTTGGAAGCTTGTCTCAATGCCTCCTGCAGACCTGTGGGTCAGAACATGATCAGCATAAATGTCCTGGACTTGTTCTGCTAGCAGTGAGACTGGACACTTGCATCTGCCCTATACCTCTCACTCCACCTGCACGCCACGGCACCCCTGTTCAGTGTGGACACCCGCGAGGTTTACACCCATTCCTGGGTATGGAACAGTGGTGAAGATTCTCCATTGTTGACTTGCTGGTGAGTGACATCCTCTATCTTCTGACTCAGGTCTCTGCTATTTACACTCCAACCATGTTGTCTTCCTTTTCCCAGGCAGCACATAAAACGGGGAAGAACAGAGTTCAACCGAGAAGGTTTGGCGAGCAAGCCAACACGAAAATGGGAACAAGAGCCCTGGGACTTTCCTAAGACAAACAAAGGATTTAAAAGAAAAAAGCAATATTTAGCAGAACTCAAAACTCCCACTTCCAGAATAAGAAAACAACTTGCTGCAAAGAACTCAAAATATTTTAAAGTAGCTCTAGTTTTTACCCCCAAAATTCTTCCTCTCGTCATAGCACCAAAAAAGTACCTAGAAACTGAGGTTAAGAAATATTTTTAAGATTGGAAAATACCAGTTTTTATCTCAAGGAAAAACTACTATTCCTTCAACTGGTCCAACTCAATGGCCCATTTCAACTCTTGGTTCATTCCTGCTTCTCCAAATGTCTCATTTCCTGTTAAGTTGCTATTGTCCCCAAACCTTCAGCTTTCCTTGGAATCATGAGCCTTCCCCTAGGAAATTAATGTTCATGCATTTGCCCTTTTGCAGTAGTGAGTCAAAGCTCAAGACAGTTGTCAGATATCCCTCTTGTGCAGGCCAAGCCTTCCAAGGAATGACACCACAAAGTTAAGATGCAAACAGATGTGACGAGTCTGTTGACGCTGGGCTAGGCATAGCCATGGGCAGAAGAATGGAACTGCAGGGGAGGAAACCACACAAAGACAGGATACACGTTATTTCCAGAAGAGTCATCAAGGATGTAAGCCCTACATGGCCCAGATTTAGAGCCCAGGGGGCAAGGCCCTTGGGAGATCATATAGACCAGAACCTCTCACTTGGGATTAGTAAGTATTCTGCACTGGGGGTCTGAACACTATGGCCTAGGGGCAAAATCTGATCCACTGTCTGTTTTGATATGACTGTCAAACTAAGAATGATTTGGGCAAGGCCCTTGGGAGATCATATAGACCAGAACCTCTCACTTGGGATTAGTAAGTATTCTACACTGGGGGTCTGAACACTATGGCCTAGGGGCAAAATCTGATCCACTGTCTGTTTTGATATGACTGTCAAACTAAGAATGATTTAATTTTTTAAATGTTTGAAAAAACTCAAAAGACTAACATTTTGTGACAAATTAAAATGATATAATATTCAAATTTCAGTGTCCATAAATAAAGTCTTATTAGATCACTGTACACCCACTTATCTACGGCTGTGTATATGGCCGCTTTTGCCTTATAGTGGGAGAGTTGAGTCATTGCATCAGAGACCATTTGACCCATAAAGCCTGAAATATTTCTTCCCTAGCCCTTTGTAGAAAGTTTGCTGTCCCCCTTTTTAAACTCTTTTCCGCAAAACCCAGCAGTAAGAGAAGAGGAGAAAGGAGGAGGGGAAGGGAAAGCCAAGCCACAACCATCACCTGCAAGAGGGTGAACCTAGTGTTGCAGGTAAGGAACAGGGTTTAGGAATGACTAATTAGGTCTGGCCCCTGTTTCCATGAGGGACACTCTGGGTGCAGGGAGGAGGTGGGACATGCCCAGTGACTGTCTCCATTGAGCTTATGTGGTAGCTTCTCACCCTGTTAGGGCTTTTCCTGATCACTCAGTGTGTCTCTGGACCACCATTACAAGAGTAGCCATTCCTATCCTAGTCCCAAGGGAGAAAATGTTACAAGGTTAGCTCCATTTGAAAAAAAAACTTGGCTGATGGAGAATTTGGATGTTGGTTCAAGAAAGATCTCATGTGGTGAAGCAGCAATGCTGGGTGCCATTGACAAACTCATGATCAGCCCCCCTCTACGTTCAGATTCTGCTCCAGTCCCTTTTCCAGCCCCAGGATCAGGCCTGTATCCTGGCATAGCCTCGAGCTGGGGAGAATACTGTCTTCAGGCATCTCAAGGGTCATCTTGTAGAAAAATGGTTCTGTGAGGTCCTGGGGGTCAGAACTAGTACCAGTGGGTAGAGCCATAGTAGATGTGAACTCGACATGGGGAAGACCTTGCTCGCAATTTTTGCTGAGCAGAGCTGGAACCAGCTGCCTTGGGAGGTGAGCTTGCTGCTTTAACAGGAGTGCTGTGGGCAATCAGAAATGTGGTTGCATCAGAGGACCTCTGGGTGCTAGGATTATATGAGTCAGGGAACTCATGGTTCAAGCGGCGGAGTGAAAGAATGCAGACACTGAATACAGTAGCTAAGACCATGGGCTTAGAAGCCAAAGTGGAACCAGGTTCAAATTATGGCTGTCACTTACTAGCCAATCAATAAAGTTAGTTAAAATGAGCTTCAGCTTCCCTATCTGTAAGTCCTTATCTCAATGAGATATGGACAGGGCTAAATCACAGCCAGTGTTAACAAGTAGTGGCTGGTGTTGGTGAATACTTATTACAAGAAATCTTTGGTGGGAAATTTTATCTGGGTTGTTTTTTCTTCCTCTGTTTTGAAACTATTTGAAGGCAGGGAATAGAGAAAATGAAAAAAAACAAATAAAACCGCACTCTTGGGTCATGCACCGGCCTTCAGGCAGATGCTGACTGTCCTGCGTGTGTGCCTTCCCTAGGCTGGTGACATCAACGTGCACTTCATCTGAACTATTGCCTCAAACCACATTGTCGAATTTCTCCCCACAATTCAAGAGGGGTCAGCAAGAAGGAGAGATGCTTGTCAGATGCCAAGATGGCAATATGTTACAGATGGTGGTTGGCAGGGATTTGGGGATCAGAGAACATCACATTAATTTGTTTTTATATTTTTCGCAAATGTTTTACAACACCATTAATCAAGAAACCCATTTGGCTGAAAAACAAGTGTCGGTGGTGAGTGACGAATACCAGCTTCCGTCACTTTGCCCTTTCCTGGAAGTTTCTGAAGTTCTGGGTTTGCTAGCTTAACAGTTTAGCTGCCACTAAGGGTGGTTTTCATAAACCACAAGGTCTATCAGCTACTTTCCAGACATTAGGGATCTGAGCCTATTTTCAAGCAAGCATAGGACAGGTCAGCTTAACATCTTCTGTGGGGATGCAAATTCCTCGGACTCATTTTAATCCAGTTCTCCTACTGGGTGCCAAGCACTATTCGAGACTTTGGAGATAACAGAGGTGAATTGGACAGTCACTGCCCTTAAGGGGATCCTCCAGTGAAAAATAATCAAGGCCCCTTTCAATGCAGAGTGGCAAGCGCACCATGTATTGACCAGGTGGCAGGGAGCATGGAGGGGAAACGTCCCTCCCAGGCCAGGTGTTGGACAAGGCTTCCTGGAGGGAGCATGCCCCAGTTGAGTTTCAAAGGGGGTTTCATCAGAAGCTTAGTTGCTGTGAGGTCGGAGGTATGAAGGCCAGAGACAGGGTGGTGCCTGCAGGAGGGGTGATTTGCATTTTCCAACACCTGCAGATACTTTGTGAGCCACAGGGTGGAGGATGGGCCAGAAGGATGAGATTGGAGCTCAGAGGCTGCTGAGTGGTTGGTGAGGCACCAGGATAAGCAAGGACCATTTCTCTCTGTTGGCAGCCCTCATGATTTGTCTGGGATGCTGTCCTCATCAGGGCCACCCAATGCTTGCTGACTTAATAGGAAGTCATATAGGTAGGCCTCAAATGTCCTGGAGTGGCGCTGGCTGTAAAGGTGTGTGTGAGGGGGTGTCAGGAGTTTCTACCGATCTGGACATGAAAGGGGAACCAGGCATGCTTGAGTTGTGCTGCACATCCAATTCAAATGTGAACCATTTGCATTTGAATTCAAGAGGCCCTCATTTAAGTCTGCCAGGGGAGGAAAAATTGCTTCCGTCAGGAAGCCTACTTAATCATGATCAAATTCAGCGCTTGTAGGAGGTGTAGGTAAAGGAGAGGAGGATGTGGTTTAAACACCCAAGTTGAAGGAAATAAGAGGGCACATGAACGACAGGAAACAGATTCTCAGGTGTACGTAGTATCTCCCACAGGCATCAGCTCCCTGCACCTTCAGAGTAGCATCTTATTACCCTATTTTATACATGAAAACATGAGAGAACACATAGGGGCTCAAGTTCAAGGCTCCTGACTCTGCCCAGGAACTCGATCCACTCCTTCTCAGTTTGTCGTAAGGAAAATCTGGGAAGAGACCCTACTGTAATATAATGATTTTTTGATAACCACAGCACTTCCAACGGAATGAAGCATAGTCCTCTTGGCAGGTGTGGTAAACTGAGCAATGCCCGTCCCCTGCCCCCCACCCCTGCAAGATGTCCTCATTCTAATCCCTGGAACCTGTGAATATGTTACCTTAAGTGGCAAAAGGGACTTTGCAGATGTGATTTAGTCAAGGATCTTGAGATGAGAGATTACCCTGCATGACCTGGGTGAGCCCAGTGGAATCACAAAGGTCCTTATAAAGGGAGGCAGGAAGATCAGAGTTAGTAGTAGAAGATGTGAAAATGGAAGCAAGAGGTCGAGGTTATTCGAGGAAGGGGTCATGAGCCAAGGAATGAAGGAGCCTGCAAACAGCAAAAAAAGGCAGGGAACAGATTCTCTCCCTCAGAGCGTGCAGGGGAACCAGCCCTGCCAACACCTTGATTTTATCCAGTGAGACTGGTTTTAGATTTCTGACCTCTAGAACTGTAAGAGAAAAAATGTGTGTTGTTTTAATTCACTCTGTGGGGACTTTTTAGAGCAGGAGCAGGAAACTAATACAGTAGGTCAGAGACATATTCCAACATGGCTCTGCTGGCTCAAGGCATCTTGAAAAGACTTATTAAGGAATGGCTAATGGAACTGATGATCCATTCATTCTTTTGAATAAATATTCTCAGTGATAGCATGGTTCTATCCTCATGGTTAAATTCAGCAAATATTTATTGAGCAATCAATGTCAGTAAACCAGGTTTTTTCCCCTCTAGGTAGCTCCCAATCTAAGAAGGGAGAAAATGTAAGTGCACAAATCCCAGTAATCAAATCAAAAAAATACATGTCCTTAGAGGTTCAAAGTGTAACAGGGGATAAACTAAGGGAGGCAGCAGCTGGGACAGGAGGGTCAGGGAATTAATTCTGGCTGCTAGAGAGTAGGCACGGGGGTAGAGATGGCAGCCCAGATGGAGGCCTGGGTGAGCAAAGGCATGGTAGGGAAGGATGAGATAAAGGAAGTGGAATATCCACAGCTTAATATTAACTCATTACCTTATTCCATAAATCAGACTGAAATGAGAGATTTTGTGGGTTTTGCTTTTCCTTCTATTGAGTAATTTTTATATAACAAATTCCTGGGTCTGGATGAAAGGGTAAGTGGCTGTACATATAGGACTGTGTGGCTTCTGATCAGCACTAAATGAAAGTCAGAAACTTGCAGTGGTCTTTTCCAGGCCTCATGGGACCAATGCTACATTGCTGAGATCAATAATGACCACTTAGTGGGGGAGGGACAGCATGTACAGGTCCCATTCTTTATTTTTAAGACAGTTGTGCAATGCCACAGACTTATTCTTTGAGGCTAAGCTGAGCTTGGGTGAGCACCTGAATTAGGATCTTTGGAAATTTGTGTGGTGACCCTTGTACATCCTTGAACACCTGCTTGTACAATAAGTGGCTATGAAGGCCTGCCCAGCTCCCAGATCCCAGACTGCTGCCCACTGCCATGGCCTCTTAACTTCCACCTGCAAGCTCTGCCCAGGTTCTGCAACCATCAGGTCAACTGGATGCTTGCTCCACCTGTTATGCCTTATTTCTGAAACCGAGGCCTCACCTGTGATCTAGGGCTGATGACCATGACCCTACCTGTTTCCTGGTGTCTCCAGGGGGTTAGTCCTCACATCAAGGGCACCTGGCTTCTGCCTCTGCCTCATCACTGGACTTGCACTTGTCGAACTCTGAAGCCAATGGACGCTTTCCAGGCCAGATATTACTTTTCAGCTGTGTCATTTGACATGGTTGATGCTAATTTCATAATACATTGTTAAAAAAAATAATAGTTCCCTTTTGGCTTTGTTGACTGTTGGGAGCGAGTTCACATTAACATGACCAGAGGATACGAAAGGCAGAAAGAGAAAGTTGTAAAAGCATTCTATAATTATGAATAAACTACATTTATACTGTTCTGAAGCCTCATTTAAAAAAAACTTTTTATTTTGAAATAATTTCAGATTCACAGGAGGTTGCAAAGAAATGTACAGAGAAGTCCCTTTCTCCCCTCTCCCTCGCCCCCTTGTTAGTGTCTTACACAGCTACAGGACAATATTGAAACCGAGAATTGATATTGGTGCAATCCACAGAGCTCATTCAGATTTCACCAGTTCTGCGTGTACTCATTTGTGTGTGGGTGTGCACACGCACACAGCCCTGTGCAATTTTATCATGTTTAGCTTTGCATAAATACCACCTCATGAATACACTCAACTGTACCATCACACAAGACTCTCCCCTGTCATCCCTATGTAGCCACACCCATTTCTCCCTCCCTAGCCTCTGGCAACCACTAATCCATTCTCCGTCTCTGTAATTATGTAATTCCATGAATGTTCATAGAATCAAGCAGTATATATGCTTTTGAGAGAAGTTTTTTTCACTCAGCATAATTTTCTTGTGGTTCATCCAAGTTGCATGAATCAATTGTTTGTTCTTCATTGCTTGTTTATTTACAAAAACAACAACAGTTTGTTTCATGATATGAATGCACCATAGGTTTGGGTTTTTTCATCTAGAAGGAATAGTTTCTGGCTATTATGACAAAAGCTATTATGAATATTCCTGTTCAATTTCTTGCATGAAAAATAAGTTTGTACTTCCTTTGGACAAATGTCCAAGAGTACATTGCTGGATTGTGTGTAAGTCCCTTTTTTTAGTATTGAAAGGAACTGTTTAGGGTTCCAGTCAAGATGGCAGAATAAACAGTTCCCAGCGTCACTCTCTCCCACAAATCAACCAATTTACAACTATAAAAATGTAACATCAGCCAAGCTGGGGCCGCTGAAGCTCAGGGGAAGAGGAGGAGAGACCTACGGAGGTCATGAAGGCGGGAGAAACTATGATGAGAGAAAGAAAAAGCTGCTCTGAGTGTTTTGGGCTGTGGCAGCTTTAAGGCTGGAGCTCCCGAGCACATGGAGCAGGAGCTGGCAGAAGCCGCAGCTGTGCCCTTCAGATGGAGTTACTTGGAGGCAGCAGGGGAGCAGAGGGCCTTGGCGGCACCCAGGACAACAAGACCACTAATAGGGTTCCCATGGACCCACCCAGGAGCGAGGAGCCAGAACAACCAGAAAAAGGGGAGCCATTCAGAGGCTGGTGAGTCATTGCAAGGGTCTGGTGCAGGGCTCATCCCATGGGAAGTTTGGAGCATGGGCGGTGGGTGAGATGGGAACACCAGGAAAACACTGGGACACAGCAAGGACAGACAACCTACCCCCCAATCAGCGCAGGACCACTCAGAGGAGACTGGTCAGGAATGCAGAATTGCATGGGGTGCAGTTTGATGAAAAAACTCAGGCCCAGACCAGAGATTCTACAGAACACAGATCCACTGGGTCTCTGGAGAGCCAGAAGTACCTAAAAGATCAACTGTTAAACGCTGAGATGCACAAAAAGCCTTCCCTAGGGAAATAGCCCCAAAGCAGCTATTTAGCTCAACCGCACAGCTCAAGTACTGGTTCCCACAGGAAGTTCCCCTGTGTTAGAAGCAAAGGACAAAAAATTAGTTCCGGCCCAGGCACACCTCCAGCACCTTGGGGCCTTCCTGGGAACCAGAGGCTTGGATCCGGGGACTGGACCCCACTCCCACTTCCAGGCAAACTGTGCCAGTGCCTCGGGGCCAGCACAGGGAACAGAGGCACGGAGAAGGGGACTGGACCCTCCTCCCACAACCAGGCACACCACGCCAGTACCTCGGGGCTTGCCCAGTGACTTGAGGCAAGGAGAAGGGGACTGGACCTCTCTCCCACAACCAGGCACACTGTACCAGCGCCTCGGGGCCCACCCAGTGACCAGAGGCAAGGAGAAGGGGACTGGACCTCTCTCCCACAACCAGACACACTGTGCCGGTGCCTCGGGGCCCACCCAGAGACCCAGGGCATGGAGAAGGGGACCGGACCACCTTCCCACAACCATGCACACCATGCCAGTGCCTCAGGACCCACCTGGGGCATGGAGACAGGGACTGGACCCTCCTCCCACAACCAGGCACACCACGCCAGTACCTCAGGGCTTGCCCAGTGACTCGAGGCAAGGAGAAGGGGACTGGACCTCTCTCCCACAACCAGGCACACTGTGCCAGTGCCTCGGGGCCCACCCAGAGACCCGGGGCATGGAGAAGGGGACCAGACCACCCTCCCTCAACCAGGCACACCAAGCCAGCTCCTTGGGTCTCACCTGTTGACCCGAGGCATGGAGAAGGGGACTGGACACAACTCCCACAACTTGGCACATGGCACCAGCGACTTGGGGCCTGCCCAGGGACCAGAGACACGGAGAAGGGGACCAGACACACCCCACAACCAGGCATACTGCCAGTGCCAAGGAGCATACCAGAAACAGCACCTCGGGCCGGCCCAGTGGTGCACTGCTACAGTGCGCCACTTGGGAGTGTGGCGGCGCTCCCGCTGAGGGTTTGGATCCCACATACAGACCGGTTCCCGCTCACTGGCTGAGCGAGGTGTGGGCGTGGCGCCGAGGGTTGCGATCCCGTTGCCGGACATGAAAAAAGACATAAAGGAAAAAAAAAAAGAAACAGCACCTCAATGTAGGTGGCCCACTGCAGCCTCCACAATGACCATGGCTGCCGTGAAAGCGACTAGACACCCCAAGCACCACGCAAATGGTCCACCAACCACTGGAGTGCATTCACACAAGGAGAGTCACCAGCA
>NW_007738090.1:42769-43447 GCF_000696425.1 Galeopterus variegatus
TTTAAAAAAAATCTGTCTATGGTAACAACCCCAATCCCAAAGTATTATTGACAATCATTTTAAAATACCTCTTAATGTCTTTTCTCTCTTACTAATCTGGATATTTTCCTTCTTCTGTAGGCCTTTCTGCCATTTAAACTTAATGCATGGAAACTAAAACCCCAGGGAAGAGCAGGGTGGCCAACATCTAAAACAATAGAGTCCTTTGTGTAGGGAAGAAAAAGTATGTGATGTAGAGAAAGTGCTTACAAAATAGGAAGAGGAGGTGGATGTTCTTCTGGCAGGGGGAAGATGGATACTCAGTAATAATCAATCAATTGAAAGTTGTCTTCCCACCATGTAGCAGGTAATATTCTCAGCAGGTGGGAGATGTCAGTGAACAAAACATACACAGATCCCTAACTTTATGGAGCTTAAAATGCTGTCCTAATCCAAAATTGTGAAAAATGAAACAAACAAAAAGACCAAATAAACCAGCTGACACAACATCCATGTAGAGAGAGTATCCATGTGTATTCACTGTCTTCCATTTCCCTGCTGCCGTCAGCACGGGCCAGGTGCAGTCCTGCAAGGCCAGTAGAGACAGAGCAGAAGAAGGTGTCCGGGTCGAAATGGCTTGAAATAATATTCAGCTTCTCACAGCACAGTGAGCAGAGTGCAGGAGACCCAGAAGCTCCA
>NW_007738090.1:44717-47558 GCF_000696425.1 Galeopterus variegatus
TGAAATAATATTCAGCTTCTCACAGCACAGTGAGCAGAGTGCAGGAGACCCAGAAGCTCCAAATGTCCAAATAGAGGGATTTGGAGGTGCAAGGAAACTAATAGATGAGCAGAGTTTGGGGTTCAGACAAGAGTAGAAGGACATGGGGCCTTGGAATTGGAGGCCAAGGCCAGGTTCATGGACTTCAGAGCAGCGATCAGTACAACTCTCAAAGAAACCAGGCAGGAGACTTCTGCTTCTAGACAAGATGGAGAAACAAGACTTATCCTCCCACCCGAGTCAACTAATAACACAGATAAAATACGTAAAATAGTGGTTTTCAGACATTGGTCATCTGGTAACAAAGTCTAGAGATTACTGAGAGAGGGGAAAATAGGAGGGGAGCACCAAAATTTTCCCCTTAATTTTCCCCAAATTTTTCAGCTTAATACCTGAAGATAATTTTTAGGTTGCAGCACAGAGAAAGGGAAACCAGGTAGAGCCTTTCAGCTTCTCTGAGTTGAACAGACAGAGCTGGGAGTTCAGAAAAGCCAAGGTGGCTATTTAGCAAGGCTAAGTGTGCACGCACACACACACACATGATTGCACACACACATACACAGGAGAGCGAGCGAGCTATGGATATCTGCAGAGGGGTCTCTTGAATCTTCAACTGAGTTCTGATTGGTGAATGCTTGTGAAGAAACTAACCAAGGTCAGGGAAAAAAACACCCCAAAAGAGCACAGAGAACAATGCTGGTGCACACACAGGACTGGGAATAGTCCATATTTCCACCAGCTAGGATGGGAAATCTTATAATACATAGGGCAGCAGGGAGAGTGCTCAGAGGGTATTTTCTCATGAAAGAAGGAAAATTAGCCCTAGATCATAGACTGCTCTGATCGCTCCTAATAAAGCAAGACTCAAAAGGATCAACTTGAGGGCTGGCCCATGGCTCACCTGGGAGAGTGTGGTGCTGATAACACCAAGGCCATGGGTTCGGATCCCTATATAGGGATGGCCGGTTAGCTCACTTGGGAGAGTGTGGTGCTGACAGCACCAAGTCAAGGGTAAGATCCCCTTACCGAGCATCTTTAAAAAAAAAAAGGATCAACTTGGTTTCAAGTAACTTAACTGTACCAGAACAAAGCTCAGTAGTATTTATAGTAGAAAAATATTTATCATCCATCAAGGTGAAACTTGTGTCTGTCATCCAATCAAAAATTATCAGGAATTCAAAGAAACAGGAAAAAGTGATCCATAACAAATAGAAAATTTCATCCCATACCCCTTCTTCCAGGAAGTAGAGCTTAATGTCCCTCTCCATGTGTGGGCTGGACTTAGTGACTGGCTTCTAATGAATAGAGTGTGAAAAGGAAAAAGTCATAATTATACAGTGGTGATACCTGGCAGAAAACACCTTAACTACATAGTAAAAGCTAACATCACCAGTTCTTCTGGTGCCCAATGCAGGTGGGCACCATCCAATCTGTTGAGGGCCTGAATATAACAAAAAGGTTGAGGAACATGAATTCGCTCTGTGCCTGCCTGATCTTCTCCTGTCCTCAGTACTCCTGGTTCTCGAGCTTGCCCTTCAGACCTGGACCGGAATCTATACCATCAGCTCTCTGGCTCTTATGCCTTCAAACTACACTACCAACTTTCCTGGGTCTCCAGCTTGCAGATGGCAAATCATGCAACTTCTCAGCCTCCATAATCACATGAGCTAAAATACCTTATAATAAATCTCTTTCTAGATAAGAAAGACCCCGAATAGCCAAAGCAATCCTGAGCAAAAAGAACACGGTTGGAGGTATCACACTACAAAGCTGTATTAACCAAAACAGCATGGTCCTGGCATAAAAACAAGCACACAGACCAATGGAGCATAATAGAGAACCGTGAAATAAAGCCATGTGTTCACGGCCAACTGATTTTTGACAAAGGCACCAAGAATATTCGTTAGGAAAAGAACGGTCTCCTGGGGTCCCCTGCCGGAATGAGGAGAGTGCCACAGGCCTTGACCATGACCCCCCTTCCTCCTCCACCCACACTATCCCCCTCCCCTTGCCCCTCCCTCCTAAGTGCTCCACAACATCTTAGAAAGTAAAAATAATAATAATAATAAATAAATAAATTAATTGATTAATTAATTTTAAAAAAGAAAAAGAATGGCGTCTTCAAAAAATGATGCTGGGAAAACTATATCCATATGCAGAAGAATGAAACTAGACCCCTATCTCTCACCACAAACAAAAAAGCAACTCAAAGTAGATTAAAGACTTAGGTATAATACCTGAAACCATGAAACTACTAGAAGAAAACATAAGAAAAACACTTCGGGACATTGGGCTGAGCAAAGACTTTATGAAGAGGACCCCAAAAGCACAGGCAACAAAAAGCGAGATAGACAGATGGGATTATATCAAACGAAAGAGTTTCTGCACAGCAAAGGAGACAATGGACAGNGATCATAGACTGCTCTGATCGCTCCTAATAAAGCAAGACTCAAAAGGATCAACTTGAGGGCTGGCCCATGGCTCACCTGGGAGAGTGTGGTGCTGATAACACCAAGGCCACGGGTTCAAATCCCTATATAGGGATGGCCGGTTAGCTCACTTGGGAGAGTGTGGTGCTGACAGCACCAAGTCAAGGGTAAGATCCCCTTACCGAGCATCTTTAAAAAAAAAAAGGATCAACTTGGTTTCAAGTAACTTAACTGTACCAGAACAAAGCTCAGTAGTATTTATAGTAGAAAAATATTTATCATCCATCAAGGTGAAATTTATGTCTGTCATCTAATCAAAAATTATCAGGAATTCAAAGAAACAGGAAAAAGTGATCCATAACAAATAGAAAAT
>NW_007738090.1:48894-52124 GCF_000696425.1 Galeopterus variegatus
TGAAATAATATTCAGCTTCTCACAGCACAGTGAGCAGAGTGCAGGAGACCCAGAAGCTCCAGATGTCCAAATAGAGGGACTTGGAGGTGCAAGGAAACTAACAGATGAGCAGAGTTTGGGGTTCAGACAAGAGTAGAAGGACATGGGGCCTTGGAATTGGAGGCCAAGGCCAGGTTCATGGACTTCAGAGCAGAGATCAGTACAACTCTCAAAGAAACCAGGCAGGAGACTTCTGCTTCTAGACAAGATGGAGAAACAAGACTTATCCTCCCACCCGAGTCAACTAATAACACAGATAAAATACGTAAAATAGTGGTTTTCAGACATTGGTCATCTGGTAACAAAGTCTAGAGATTACTGAGAGAGGGGAAAATAGGAGGGGAGCACCAAAATTTTCCCCTTAATTTTCCCCAAATTTTTCAGCTTAATACCTGAAGATAATTTTTAGGTTGCAGCACAGAGAAAGGGAAACCAGGTAGAGCCTTTCAGCTTCTCTGAGTTGAACAGACAGAGCTGGGAGTTCAGAAAAGCCAAGGTGGCTATTTAGCAAGGCTAAGTGTGCACGCACACACACACACATGATTGCACACACACATACACAGGAGAGCGAGCGAGCTATGGATATCTGCAGAGGGGTCTCTTGAATCTTCAACTGAGTTCTGATTGGTGAATGCTTGTGAAGAAACTAACCAAGGTCAGGGAAAAAAACACCCCAAAAGAGCACAGAGAACAATGCTGGTGCACACACAGGACTGGGAATAGTCCATATTTCCACCAGCTAGGATGGGAAATCTTATAATACATAGGGCAGCAGGGAGAGTGCTCAGAGGGTATTTTCTCATGAAAGAAGGAAAATTAGCCCTAGATCATAGACTGCTCTGATCGCTCCTAATAAAGCAAGACTCAAAAGGATCAACTTGAGGGCCAGCCCGTGGCTCACCTGGGAGAGTGTGGTGCTGATAACACCAAGGCCATGGGTTCGGATCCCTATATAGGGATGGCCGGTTAGCTCACTTGGGAGAGTGTGGTGCTGACAGCACCAAGTCAAGGGTAAGATCCCCTTACCGAGCATCTTAAAAAAAAAAAAAAGGATCAATTTGGTTTCAAGTAACTTAACTGTACCAGAACAAAGCTCAGTAGTATTTATAGTAGAAAAATATTTATCATCCATCAAGGTGAAACTTGTGTCTGTCATCCAATCAAAAATTATCAGGAATTCAAAGAAACAGGAAAAAGTGATCCATAACAAATAGAAAATTTCATCCCATACCCCTTCTTCCAGGAAGTAGAGCTTAATGTCCCTCTCCATGTGTGGGCTGGACTTAGTGACTGGCTTCTAATGAATAGAGTGTGAAAAGGAAAAAGTCATAATTATACAGTGGTGATACCTGGCAGAAAACACCTTAACTACATAGTAATCACATAGAAGTTGAGAGGAGAATGGCGTTTACCAGAGGCTGGAAAGGATGGGGGCGGGGGTAGTAAGAGGTTGGTTAACAGATACAAACGTAGAGCCAGACAGGAGGAATGATGTCTAGAGTTCTGTAGCACTGTAGGGCGACCATCATTACCCACAATTTATTGTCTACTTTCAATTAGCTAGAAGGGAATTTCGAATATTCCCAATACAAAAAAGTGATACATGTTTGAGGTAAAACCACTAAAAAAATCAGTGGTTGTCAGGATTTCAGGGGTGAAGGGGAGGAATGAATAGGTGGAACACAGAGGATTTTTAGGGCAGAGGAATGAGAAATACAGTGGTGATACCTGGCAGAAAACACCTTAACTACATAGTAAAAGCTAACATCACCAGTTCTTCTGGTGCCCAATGCAGGTGGGCACCATCCAATCTGTTGAGGGCCTGAATATAACAAAAAGGTTGAGGAACATGAATTCGCTCTGTGCCTGCCTGACTGATCTTCTCCTGTCCTCAGTACTCCTGGTTCTCGAGCTTGCCCTTCAGACCTGGACTGGAATCTACACCATCAGCTCTCTGGCTCTTATGCCTTCAAACTACACTACCAACTTTCCTGGGTCTCCAGCTTGCAGATGGCAAATCATGCAACTTCTCAGCCTCCATAATCACGTGAGCTAAAATACCTTATGATAAATCTCTTTCTAGATAAGAAAGACCCTGAATAGTCAAAGGGATCCTGAGCAGAAAGAACACGGTTGGAGGTATCACACTACAAAGCTGTATTAACCAAAACAGCATGGTCCTGGCATAAAAAGAAGCACACAGACCAATGGAGCATAATAGAGAACTTGAAATAAAGCCATGTGTTCACGGCCAACTGATTTTTGACAAAGGCACCAAGAATATTCATTAGGAAAAGAATGGTCTCCTGGGGTCCCCTGCCGGAATGAGGAGAGTGCCACAGGCCTTGACCATGACCCCCCTTCCTCCTCCACCCACACTATCCCCCTCGTACAGCAGCCCCTCCCCTTGCCCCTCCCTCCTAAGTGCTCCACAACATCTTAGAAAGTAAAAATAATAATAATAAATAAATAAATTAATTAATTGATTGATTAATTTTAAAAAAGAAAAAGAATGGCCTCTTCAAAAAATGATGCTGGGAAAACTATATCCATATGCAGAAGAATGAAACTAGACCCCTATCTCTCACCATAAACAAAAAAGCAACTCAAAATAGATTAAAGACTTAAGTATAATACCTGAAACGATGAAACTACTAGAAGAAAACATAAGAAAAACACTTCGGGACATTGGGCTGAGCAAAGACTTTATGAAGAGGACCCCAAAAGCACAGGCAACAACAAGCAAGGTAGACAGATGGGATTATATCAAACGAAAGAGTTTCTGCACAGCAAAGGAGACAATGGACAGAATGAAGAGGCAACCTACAGGGATGGGAGAATGTATTTGCAAACTATGCATCTGACAAGGGATTAATATCCAGAACATACAAGGAGCTCAAACAATGCAATAATAACAAAAAGCTAATTACCTGATCCAAAAATGGACAAATGAGGTAGACGTTTTTAAAAAGAAGGCATACAAGTGACCAACAGGTATATGAAAAAACGCTCAACGTCACTAATCATCAGGGAAATGCACATCAAAACCACAGAAGATATCATTTCACTGCAGTTAGACTGGCTATTATCAAAGAGACAGAAAATAACAAATGCCGGCAAGAATGCAGAGAAAGGGGAACTCTTACACACTTGATGGGAATACAGTCCTACTAGAAAACAGCATGGAGGGT
>NW_007738090.1:52154-57020 GCF_000696425.1 Galeopterus variegatus
ATCATTACCCACAATTTATTGTCTACTTTCAATTAGCTAGAAGGGAATTTCGAATATTCCCAATACAAAAAAGTGATACATGTTTGAGGTAAAACCACTAAAAAAATCAGTGGTTGTCAGGATTTCAGGGGTGAAGGGGAGGAATGAATAGGTGGAACACAGAGGATTTTTAGGGCAGAGGAATGAGAAACTGTTCTGTATACGGTAATGGTGAATACATGACATTAAGCATTTGGCAAAACCCATAGAACTGCACAACAAAAAGAGGGAAACCTAATGTAAAGTTGAGTTAATAATAATAATAGATTAATATTGCTTCATAACTATAACAAATGTGCCACACTAATGTAACGTGTTAATGATGGGAGAAACTGTGGGGTGAGGGGGGAGTGGGAAGTATTTGTACTTCCTGCTCAATTTCTCTATAAAACTAAACTGCTATTAAAAATCGTCTATTACTCAGAAGGAAATAAAAAGTTTAAACATTGAGTTACCATATGACCCAGTAACTCCCCTCTTAGTTTTTATTCATATAAAAACTTGAACGTGAATGTTCACAGTAGCATTAATCATAATATCCCAAAAGTGGAAACAACCCAAATGTCCATCAACTGATGAATGGATAAATAAAAAGTGGTATATCCATATAAGGAAATATTATTTGGCAATTAAAAAGTACTGCTATGTATCACAAGATGAATGAACTCTGAAAACCTTGTGCTAAGTGAAAGACAGCAGACACAAAAAGCCACATGTACTACGGTTATGATTCCATTTATATGAATTGTCCAGAATAGGCAACTCCATAGAGACAGAAAGTAGATCTGTGGTTGCAGGGGTTGAAGGGAGGGAACCATGGGGAGCAACTGCTAATGGGTACTGGGTTTCTTTATAAGGCGATAAAAACATTCTGGAATGAGATGGTGGTGACTGCGCAACCTCACTTAGAGACTAAAACCTCTCAATTGTGCAGTGTAACACAGCAAATTTTATAGTATGTGAATTTTATCTCAATTTAAAAAACACAATGTTGTCACTGGAAGAATTTCAATAATGATTTGCAACTGCCATCCTCTTTCCAGAATAATCTTCCTAAAACACACTCCAGTCTGTGTTTTTGCCTTCCTTTAGGAATAGACAATGAGGGAAGATGTATTGACCAATGCACCTATTCAGAGAAGGAAATGCTCTCTAGGGCAATGCTTCTCACACGGTTGCTCTTCCCAGCACAGCCTCCTGCCCCATACTGGGAATGCCAGGCCCTCTCTCTGTCTGGGTTGGGTCAGCATGCACTCTTCCTCTGATGCTCAAGAGTGCGTCTCTCTGCATCCCGTCTGAGCTGGAAATACCCTTTTGTTCCCTCTGTTAGAAAATCACGTTCATGGGACATCACTGTTACTGGAAAATACAGACATAGCAGCACATGATGCTGTGAGGCTGCTGCATGGAAAAGGAACCAGAACACCCAACTGAAAATTAAAAAGGGGGTTTTTATTGGCTGGCAGGTGACTGTCTCTCCAAGAAAGCCTTGGAAGGAAGCAGCCCTGAATTTAAGTTTAAGGGGTCTTTAAAAGGTACATTTTTACATTAGTCACACAGTTAAAATTATCCAATAGTCACACACTTACAGTTATCATATAGTTACATACATACACACATACCCTCCTGGCGTGAGGAGGGGGTTTGGGGAGGCCTAGCGCAAGCTGATAACAGGAGCTGAAAGAAGCCAATTAATCACTTAGGGACGGCAAAAACTTTCACAGGGCGGTTTCCTCCTTAGGTTGTCTAGATGCATCCAGATACAGCTCTTGGTTTTATCAGTCAGGGACAGCATAGGTGGGAAATAGCAAAGGCAGGCTAATATTTAGCTTTTAACTTCTATGGGGGGGGGGTGTAAAGAGCAGAGGGGTATTTTTAAACAATAGCATTTTAAAGCAATTCAAACAGTATTTAAACTTAATTAATCTACCTTGTCACACAGCAAGCAGTTTCACAGAAGCGAATTGCGTATGTTATGAAAGTGGGGGTCACCCTATCTCATTTCCAACTCCAACTCCTCTTTAGGAAGGAATCAAATCACTGATTCTTCAATGCTTAATTTATTATAAGGAGTTTAATTGACTGTACCCGTTCTCAGATGTAACTAATGAGGCGGGAGACCAGGCGAGGTCCAATGGTGACTAGGAGGAGGAAGAGGACTAGGGGGCCTGAAACTGTTTTTATTAAAGTTGTTAACCAAGGTGACCAAGAGAAGAAGCCCTTACACCAATTTTTGTTGTTATTATATGACTCTTCTCTTTCTCTAATGTGTTCTCTGACTAAGGCAAGGCTGTTTCTTTTTTCTTAATTTGGGACAGGCTGTCCCTTATTATCTCAGAGTGGTTAGTATAAAAACAGCAAGCTTCTTATAATCCCCCTTGCTTAAGGAACAAAAGATTTAGGCCTCTCCTATTTTGTAATATTACTTTAGCTAGGGAATCCAAGGAGCTTTCTAATCTGCCCACGGAGGCTTCTAATTCCCCTAAGTCTAGGTCAATTTGTTGCCTTAAAGCTTTGAAGTTTTGATCATTTGTTACGAGAGCTGCGGAACTAATGGCAGCAGATCCTGTTATGCCAAGGCTTACAAGCAGTGGAACTAAACCGGGACGGCTCTTTTAGCTCTGTTAGCAAGAAGGTGTTGTCTTCCTGCTTGTCCCTCATAGAAACAAATCTGGGGAATGACGTGGACTAGGACACAGAACTCAGTTTCGTTAGGAGTGAGGAAATACTGGACAGCAATGCATGGGGTAAATCCCGTTAAACAAGTAAACCAGGTATTTAAAGGTGCAACCAGCTAGTTAGAGGCTTGGGATCCATGGCTAGTTTTATTAATAGTTACTACATATGTGCATTCCTCTTTACAGGAGGAGCTCTGAATATTACAATTGGCAGTTTTTATATAAAGACCTTGGTTGCATAAACCACCAAGTGTGCATTCGGGCTTCCTTCCTCATGGGCAAAGCTTATTATTGGTGATTTCAGTCAGATTTAAAGTTCTAACAGTGCTGTTATTTGTACCGAAAGAACCATTTACATCTAAACCAATATAATAAGGGGGCTCTACGGGTATGGACAGACTGAAGGACTATCCCAGTGACAGTATCCCTTAATTCCCAGGTGAAGTTTTTAGGTTGATGGGGGCTGTCCCCAAACACAGGTGTTACAAGACACGAATAATTAAGAAAGTGAATGAGAAAGTCTTATCTTTAGGGGATCTTCCTGAGAGCACTGGACAGTCCATTTTCCTGGTGTTGATCTGGTTCCGATGAGTCCAGTTCGGAGGCCCATTTGAGTTGGGTGTGATATATCCAATGGTTCTTTCAAAGACTCGCGAACTTTCTTATTTTGGGGGGTTGGGATCTGCTGTACCGTACAGCCTTCTCGAACCAGATAATGAATTTGGCCCAGCACCTGCTGAAGGGCTTGGAGAGACTGAAGTAAATTGTGATTAGTGATTCAGCAAGTTTTTCATCCCCGAGACGTGGTAATGAAGGAGGGGGCCTTTCAAACATTATTTCATAGGAGTGATTCCCTTGACATAGGGAGTGCATCTACTTCTTAAAAGGGCAAAGGGAAGGAGACTCACCCAGTTTTCACCAGTCTCTAATTTTAACTTAGTTAAAGTTTTGTTTAAGGTCTGATTCATCCTTTTTACTTGCCTTGAACTCTGCGGTCTATAAGCACAATGTAAATGTCATTTTATTTGTAAAGCTTTTGCTAATAATTGGGAAATTTGGGGTGTAAAAGATGGACCATTGTCAGACCCCAAGGATATAGGCAGGCCGAATCTGGGAACAATCTGCTGTAATAACTTTTTAGGTGTTATCTGAGCAGTTTCAGACTTTGTAGGAAAAGTCTCTACCCAACCTGAAAAGGTGTCTACAAATGCCAAGAGAGAGCGGTACCCATGTAGTCCAGGTTCTACCTCGGGGAAGCCAATTTCCCAATGTTCTCCGGGACTGGATCCTCGTGCTCTGGTTCCTGCAGGTACCTCAGACTTTTGTCCTGGGTTTATTTGGGAGCAGACGTCACAGCGTCTCACAAAGTCTTTTGTTAGTTTGTCCAAATTATGAATGTAATAATTTTCCGCAATAATTCAGTCATTTAGTAGCTCTGAGGCGTGTCCCTTGGTGGAGCTGCTCTATTAGCAACCTTCCTAATACCTTGGGTAGGTAAATTCCGTGGTCTGCTAAAGCTTTCCATCCTGCATCATTATCTGAGGTGCCTAATGCCTTTGCATGAACGATTTCTTTTTTGTATAGTGTGGGACTGATGGCAATTTTGGTACCGGTATGACCACCATGGATTTTGTTGGCCCCACTAGTTTTAATGTGGCTTCCTTTGCTGCTTGATCAGCAAGGGCATTCCCTTGGGCTTCAATTGAGTCTTCTTTTTGGTGTCCTTGGCAATGTGTGATGGCCACCTTTTTAGGACACCAGATAGCTTCCAGGAGAGCCAAAATTTCCTCCTTAATTTTGTTTTTATGTCCTTTCCTCTTGATGTTATTCATCCTCTTTGCTTATAAAGAGCCCCGTGTATGTGGGCTGTAGCAAAGGCATATCTGCTGTCACTATATATATATGGACAGTTTTGTCCTTTTCGTATATTAAAGCCTGCGTTAAGGCTATAAGCTCAGCTTTTTGAGCAGAGGTGCCTCGGTCTAGAGTTTGTGCCTAAATGACCCGTTCCAGCGTCACTACAGCTGCCCTGGCATACCTGATCCTGTCAGCAATGAAGCTGCTTCCATCTGTGAACATCACCTCATTAGGTTCCATCCAGGGCACATCTGTCAGGTCAGGTCGGAGTCCTTGGAGGGCTTCTATGGTT
>NW_007738090.1:57477-60503 GCF_000696425.1 Galeopterus variegatus
CGTCACTACAGCTGCCCTGGCATACCTGATCCTGTCAGCAATGAAGCTGCTTCCATCTGTGAACATCACCTCATTAGGTTCCATCCAGGGCACATCTGTCAGGTCAGGTCGGAGTCCTTGGAGGGCTTCTATGGTTTCAAAGCAGTCATGGAGAGGCTCCTTTGGGTCGTCATCTGGGAGGAGAGTTGTTGGATTCAAAGCTGTAGTCTTTTTTTTTAACCGGTAAGGGGATCACAACCCTTCGCACAGTATGGTCTGCACCTGCACCACGCTCAGCCAGCGAGCACACCCGCCATCCCCATATAGGATCCGAACCCGCGGCCTCAGCGCTGCTAGCGCCACACTCTCCCGAGCGAGCCATGGGGCGGGCCCTCAAAGCTGTAGTCTTAAGAAACTTTATTCGAGGTTGTTCTAAGAGCAAGGCTTGATATTGAGTGATGTGGGCATTGGTGAGCCAATGCTCGGGAGCACTCTTTAAAAAAGTTAGCACCGAGTGAGGTGCCACCAGGCTTATGTCCTGTCCTAGTGTCAGCTTGTCAGCCTCCTTTACTAGCAGGGCAGCTGCCGCTACGGCATGGAGACAAGTGGGTCATCCAGCTGCCATATAGTCTAGCCTTTTGGAGAGATAGGCCATAGGCCTCTTCCATGGCCCTAGGGCCTGGGCGAGCACTCCTTCGGCCATGCCTTGTTTTTCAGCAACAAATAGGGTGAAGGGTTTATTCACACCTGGCAGGGCTAGGGCAGGTGCTGTGGTGAGCGCATGTTTTAGATTATCAAAAGCCTTTTGCTCAACCTCAGTCCACAGTAGGGAAGTATGTTTCCCCCTGTACTAGAGTATAGGGGCTTGGCTATTTCAGCAAACCCAGGTATCCAGAGGCGGCAATAACCTCCAGCTCCCAAAGACTCGCGAACTTCTTTCTTATTTGGGGGGGTTGGGATCCTTAGGATTTGGTGAGGGCCATCACTATTGCTTTAGCCATCTTTTTTGTCTGTCTTTCTTCTGGGCCCTCTCTGGCATTATAGACCCTTTGGGCTATTTCAACTAGCTCAGGTAACAGCTTTCCTTCAAACCCTTCCTGTTTCTGAAGTTTCCTTCTAATGTCTGGGGCTGACTGGGTAACAAAGGCATGTTAATCGCCCGTCAGTTCTCTGGGGCCTCTGGGCCCACAGGAGTATAGACCCTATAAGTTTCCATGAGGCATTCCAGGAAAGCAGCCAGGGATTCATCTGCCCTCTGGATAGTTTCACTCACCTTTGAAAGATTTGTGGGCCTCCGGGCAGCAGCGTGGAGCCCTCTAAGGAGAGTCTGGCGAAACTGATGGAGAGCCTCCTTACCTAGGTCTGTGTTGGGGTCCCAACTGGGTCGACTAAGGGGAAGCACATGGTCAAGGTGCACCGGGTCATCAGAGGGCCGGCCGTCTACACCAGTGATGGTCTTTCGAGCCTCCCAGCACGTGCGCTCACGTTCCTCTGAAGTGAAGAGGGTCTGGGGGAGTTGTTGACAATCATCCCAGGTGGGCTGATGGGTAAAGAACACAGCCTCCAAGAGGGAGATGAGACCTGGGGGTTTCTCAGAAAAAGAGGGATTTTGATTTTTCCAGTTATACAGGTGGGTGCACTGGGAGAGACGGGAGGCAGGGGAGGGAGGTCAGTAAGATCTTCAGAAGTTGCCTGCAAGACTGCAGGTGCACGCGGCATGGGGGTGGCCCCGCTTCGAAGGACCGGTTGGAGAAGTGGGTTTAGTAACCAGAACTTTTCCTTTCTGTCTGTTGGGTTTCTCTTGTAAAGGGGTTGCCCCACTAATGGGCTTGGAGTTGCCCTTGCCCATTTTACTGATCAGCACACAAAATCTCTTCACTCCCAGAGCAGGGTGCAATCCTTTGGGGCTATAGACACTAATCCTATAGTTAGTGTTAAGATGAGCAACACAATAAAGGTTAGAGACACAGGGTGGCAGACACTTATCATGTCCTGTAAAGGCAAAATGGGAGATGATGAAGGGTAAGGAAATGCTGGACTGAGATTATCTCCTAGACCTGTTGGGAGAAATCTTACCCATGGTTAGTGACATACCCTCAACCGACAATACACAAAAGACAGAGATAGAGGCCACGTTCAGCACTTAAACTCTAAACCATCACTGGGACCAAGGCGACATCTCAGGGGTCCCTGGCCCTGGGAAGTTCGTGCTGCATCCAGCCTTGCACACAGTCCTACATCAGAGCTCTGTTACCACACCACTTGAGATCTCAAAAGCTTACAAAGCTTACCTCTCACATAAGCTTTTAAGCCTACCAAGCTTACCACGCCTGTCTCTCACACAAGCCTACTAAGCTTACCTCCGGAGGTCCACGATGCAGAACACTGGCCAGGATGCAAAGCAATAAGTCAACAGAAACCCCAGTGCCAATTGAAAAATTTAATCCGCTGCGAGATTAGCCCTGGCCCCGGGAGGGGAGCTCACCCAGGGAGGCTCGTCGCCGTCGCTCCCCGTCTGGAGCGTGATTTTTCTTATTCCTTTAAACAGGCGACAGGAAATCTCACTGGGCCCTCCAAATGTTGTGAGGCTGCCACATGGAAAAGGAACCAGAACACCCAATTGAGAATTTAAAAGGGGGTCTTTATTGACTGGCCAGCGACTGTCCCTTCAAGAAAGTTTTCGGAAGGGAACAGCCCTGAATTGAAGTTTAGAGGGATTTTTCTTTTCTTTTTTCTTTCTTTTTGTCCTTTTTGAGACCGGCCACACTGCGCTCAGCCAGTGAGTGCACCGGCCATCCCTATATAAGATCCGAACCCGTGGCGCGAGGGCTGCTGCGCTCCCAGCGCCGCACTCTCTCGAGTGCGCCACGGGCTCGGCCCTAGAGGGATTTTTTAAAGGTACATTTTTACATTAGTCACACACTTACAGTTATCATATAGTCACACACACACACATACCCTCCTGGTGTGAGGAGGGGATTTGGGAAGGCCTAGCACAAGCTGATAACAGAAGCTGAAAAAAGCCAGTTAATCACTTAGGGACGGCA
>NW_007738090.1:61186-62773 GCF_000696425.1 Galeopterus variegatus
AGCAAGCAGTTTCACAGAAGCAAATTGTGTATGTTATGAAAGTGGGGGTCACCCTATCTCAATAATTGTTTCTGTCTTGGAGCCCCCTCCTCCCCTCCACACACACACACATCATACTCTGCCCCTTAGATGACTTTCTCCTACTACATCATGCTGAGCTCTCATCTTAGCAGATGCTCTGAGCCTCAGACTCAGTGTTGTAGCTGTGACTTGGCTTTCCTCCAAACACCTTCTGCTATGGACTGAATGCTTGTATCCCCCCCAAATTCACGCTAAAGCCCTAACCCCCAGTGTGATGGTATTTAGAAGTGGGCCCTTTGGGAGGTAATTAAGTTTAGATGAGGTCACGAGGATGGGGCCTCCATAGTGAGATTAGTGGCCTTATAAGAAGAGGAAGCCACAAGAGCTCTCTCATGGCCACATGACACAGCAAGAACGTGGTTGTCTGCAAACCAGGAAAAGGACCCTCACCAGGCACCGAATCTGCCAGCACCTTGATCTTGAATTTCTAGCCTCCAGAAGTGTAAGAAATAAATATCTTTTGTTTAAGCCACCCGTCTATGGTATTATGTTATAGCAGCACAAGCTCTAAGATCCCCTCTAAGCTGGATAAAGTACATAAGATTTTATCTCTGAAACTGGAGTGGACTCCTCTTTTTCTGGGCTTAACCAGCCTCCCTTCTACTATCCCTCCAAAGAAGGTAGTCCTTTCTTCCTCTAATCTTCAAATCTCAACACAAATCAGACAGGCTCATGTGTGGGAGGTGGGGAGAGCAACCGTCTGTAATTTATAGGCCCATACACAAACTCTGAATCTCTGAACAAGATTTCCAAGTTGTACCCCTGCCCATCCCAGGTGTCCCTGTGTTTGGTCCCTCTTGGAAGAGCCCAGGATTAATTGTCTCAGCAGACTCAGAGAGACTGAGTCAGACAGCAGGGGCCAGAGGAACTAAAGATGACCTCTCATCCAGTGCACATACGTGGGGAGATCCCAGCCCTCTTTTGGACTTCTTCACATTCTAACATTCTCCTTTTATCCATAATACTCTGAGGGTCTTCAGGAAGTGTCTTTTGGGATTCATTCTATTATTTTGCATTAATACCCAAGAAAATCAAAGTTGTAATTGAAAATTAAGGTCAATACCCTCTTGTCCCTGTGTTTTTTTGTGTGACAGATATTATCAGTATATCCAGGCCGAGGAGGTACATACAAATGTAGGGCAGCAGTACCCCAATGGGCAAATTCATCACTCCCCTTTGATTAATTTCCTCATATTCAATCAATCTGCAGCCATGCTCTGATCCCTTTTCCATTCATTATGTTAGAAGGTAGAGATGAATTTACCATACCACATCCCAGGGGACTTGCGCATCCTAGGGCCTTTCTGGAGTATAATCTTGATCTCTTAACAAACAGATTCCAGAAAGAGATAAGAATGCAATATGTTTTAATAACAAACAAGAGCAAAGAGAGAAAAAAAAAAAGAGAAAACAAACAAAACTCTTAACCTTTATCAATGAAACTGTTAATCTTTTTTTTTTTTTGTCTTTTGTCTTTTTCCGTGTCCGGCAACGGATCGCAACCCT
>NW_007738090.1:63162-66198 GCF_000696425.1 Galeopterus variegatus
GGAGCGCCGCCGCGCTTCCCAAGCGGCGCACTGTAGCAGTGTGCCACCGGGCCGGCCCGGAACTGTTAACCTTAAGCTGTGTGGATATATATTTCTGAGAACAGCAGGTACTTCTGACCATAATGCGCGATTTTCTTTGCGTGCGCCCTGTTCTCTTCTCTGCATGGACTGCGGGTGAGAAAGTGTCAGTGCTGGTTTTAGGGATTTAAAACTGTGGCTCATATTCTGTCAGATTTCTCCACTGCCCCATGTCCTTAACTAGCCATTATTTCCATCTTTTCCCCATCTCATTCCTTTTGCCCCCATAAACAACATATCTGGGGGCTGCCTTTCTGGAAGCTGTCTTCTCTCTCCCAATGAATCACATTCCAGTTCCAAAGGGTAATGCAGCTGGGCCTCAGCATCCTGAAAACCTCACTGTCCGCTTGAGGTCCTAGCTGCCTCCCTCCTCCTGGGGTGCGGTGTCCCCCTGAGCCTGCCCTGAGGGTGGAGGTCAGCTGTCCCATGCCCTGTGTGAGTATTGCATCTTCTAGACCTGTGCAATCATGGTGGTGGAGGTAGTGGCAGACTGAAGTGCCCGAAAGGAGGTTCTTAGAGAAGAGGCCTAGACCTTCCACTTCATTACGAATGGAGGCTCCCCAGGATGTGTGTTCCTGAAGCTTTCCCTCTGTGGCACTGAGGGTGGCCAGCTGTACGTCGTCTCTCCCAGATCCGCTGTTTTTGCATCTTGTCCATCTGTTGTTGCGGCTCATGCAACCATTGGCTCAGATCATCCCTGTGCTTGGCCAGGAACCCACACTTACCTTTCCTTGGCCTCTGCTTCTTGGTGCAGATGTTTTCAGCTGTTCCTTGCACTCCCAGCTATTCAGTTTGGGCCTCCACTCTTCTGAGACACAGCAGCTGCATTCCAGCATAACTCTGTGGAAAACTTGGCAACTGGAACCCTCCTTTACCCCTTGCTTTGTATAGTGGGTTCAATTATGTCCCCAGTCCCAAATATGTCCAGGTCCTAACCCCTGGTGCCTGTGAATGTGACCTTATTTGGAAATAGGATCTTTGCAGATGTAATTAAGATCTTGAGATGAGATAATCCTAGATTTAGGGAGGGCCCTAAATCCAATGACTGGTGTCCTTGTAAAAGAAAGCACAGGAAGACTTGAGACACAGAGACACTGTGAAGATATAGGCAGGAACGGGAGCCAGCCAAGAAGCATCAAGGATCGTCAGCAGCCATGGGACGAGTTCTCCCTCAGAGCCTCCAGAAGGAAGCAACCCTGCCAACACCTTGATTTCAGGCTTCTGGTCTCTGGAACTGTGAGAGAATACATTTCTGTCATTTGAAGCCACCCAGTTTGTGGTCATTTGTGGTGGCAGCCCGAGGAAACTCGTATGCCGGGCTTGCTCTGAAATGGCCTTCTGCTTGGGGAGCCCGGGCTGCAGGCCAAGCTATGGAAGCTGTGCTATGTGGTGGCCCCTCCAGGGTCTCCACCCAGAGTCCCTTCCCCTTCTCTTCCACAGTGAAGAGCTTAGAGCCAGCCATGCCCTCCTCCATGGGTCCTCAGAGGGTCTGATGGGACTACCAGGGATTGCGTTGGTTTTCCTCAGGGGAGAAATAATGTTTTTCTCTCTTCAGAAAGTTCAGCCTCAAAAACTCAGATTTCTTTCCATGGGCAAAATTAGCCAGGTTGAGCTCACATTCAGCCGCCAATCCCTTTATGGTGGGGACTTGGGCAGAACATGCACATTTGTCCCGGTTCTTCAGCATCCTAGGACCTGACCCTGGTCCTCTTTTTAGCACTCTCCCTGGCCCCTGCTCCCTTGAGTTCAGCCAGTTTTTGACACAACCGAATGCCAACCAACTACATCTCCATCACAGCCCTCTGCTTCCTTACCATCTGCTCAAAACAGGAATGAAAACACTGGTCCCCACGTTCACAGCAGCCAGCATAGAGCTGGGGTCTGAGAACTGTCCAGAAGCCTCTTTCAAGCTGCCATCGGTCGTCATGAACTTGTTGTGGATGTGGACAGTTGAGGAACAATGGTGTGACCCAGAGTAAAATGAATTCCTCACCATTTAAAGACCATTAATTGGGTGCCATTGACTGTGCAGTGTGCTGGGCGTCAGCTGATGAACAGAAAACCTGAGGTAGCCTTCCCAGAAGTCTTCCTCAGCACCGCTCCCTGACTTGTTTCTCTCTTCTCTGTCCTGTCTCCCAGGGGAGGCGGCCCTGTCCCTGCGCTGTCACCCATGTCAGCTGATGAACAGAAAACCTGAGGTAGCCTTCCCAGAAGTCTTCCTCAGCACCGCTCCCTGACTCGTTTCTCTCTTCTCTGTCCTGTCTCCCAGGGGAGGCGGCCCTGTCCCTGCGCTGTCACCCATGCGTGGACAAAAGTCTCTCTCCCACCCTTACCTGGTGATAGGAAGAGAGCCTGCTAGTCTTGAACTAACACTTCATTCTGCCTGTGCAAAGTGAACTGAGGATAACTCCAGGCTCTCTCGCGGACTCTTAGCATTCGGGGTCCTGGCGCCTCACAGAGTTGGTGACCAGAAGCTCTCTGTGCCCTTCCATGGGGAGCCCTCAGAACCACACTGCTCAGAAGAGTAGTTGGGTCTGAGGGGTCGCCAAGGTTTCCAGGGATCCTGTGTGACGTCATCCATGATGTGGCTCAGTTCTGTGGACCCAGCTGGAACTCAAACATGGCCACAGTGAAAACGTGGCAGCCACTAAGGCCGTGGAGAGTCCATGGGAAAACTGAGTAGGCACGTCTTCTGCACTCAAGGAGCCTTGTGGATGAGAGAGGCTCACACGCTGATAAATCACCGTGATGAAATGTTTTCTCTGCCTCATCTGCCTCGGGTCAAATTTCTTTATTTCTGGCATGTATATTTGACTCTAAGTGTGGAAAGAATTAGGAGTTGGGAGGTTGTGGCTGTAGAACCAGAGGCAGGCTACGTTCCAGGCATTTTAATCCATTGTCCTGCTGAGAGGCTGTACCTACCTTATGATTTATAACGGTCTTGAACTTGGGGATGGG
>NW_007738090.1:66793-68166 GCF_000696425.1 Galeopterus variegatus
GAAGACAAGGACCCGTCTCCTCCTCACCACACTCTGGGAGGGGAGGCTGGGAGGTGAGCGAAGTCTCGCTGCACTGCGAGAGTGCACGCTGGTTCTCCTGATGACTTTATCCCCCGAATTCTGAGCAGGTGCAGCTGTTTCCCTCACCTGTAGTTGACCCTTTCACCTCCCCCTACTCACTTGGCTCAATCATCAGCAAGAATGGAACACAATCAATTTATTCTTCATATTTTCCTATACTCTCTGCTTTAAAGATAATAAATGTATATTATTGGTAAAGTCAGGAAAATCATTACTATTGTTCCATCTATGTAAAGGTATATTTTTGTTTTATTGTTTATTTTGAGGATTAAAGACAGACTATGGATAAAGCACCAGCCCAGGTCATGCAAGTACGTGGTCTTTAGTCAATATCCCTTCTCCACGTGTCCCTGCCCTGCAGTCCGTTCACCTTTCCACCCGCCGCAGGTCTGTCCAGCTGTGGAGCATCCGACCATCACACAAGCGTACACTTCTCTTTTGCACCGCTTGGCACTGAAATTCCTAAGTATTTCAAGATACCAAGGCACTGTGGCTAATTGTTTATTTTCTTTTAATTCTGGTATGCAATTTACTTTTTACTTTTTTATGATTTTATAAGTAATGCATATTCTTTGTAAAACAAGTCATATTAAATGTTACAAGGATTGAAGAAAAATTTACCTGAGATTTTTATCACGTTAAGACTACCATAAAGATATTCTCATACATCTTTTATGCACATAGATGCACACTTATAATTTTATGTAAATGCAATGTTATCATACTTAATGCATTTATTTTCATTTTTGCCTACTCTCTCCACTTCCGCAATCACTCCAAATATAGACTAATACGAGTATTTTATACATTTTTACATATATAACTACTTACTCACAAATGAACATATACAATGTACTGTCTGTTTTATCAACATGGATTAATATTATTTGTACTTTTCTGATTGTTGCTTTTGTTAATACACTGAGGTGATGCTATATAATACTTAATGACATGGATGTTCTCCAATTTTTCCATCCATTCTGCTATCAGTGGGTCTTGCCTTTATTTACAATTTCCCCCACTACAAAATACGGCTGCAAAAACCATTTTTATACATGTACTTGTACATTTCAAGGTTTGGTTTTTATTTCCCTGGGATGGGCCTGTAGAAGTGGGATAGCTGAGTCATAGACATGGTTTTATTTAATTTAATAGATATTGCCACGTTCCTGCCAAAATAAGTTGTAAAACGTTATATTTTTACCAAAAGCAGTAGGAACGCCTCTCACATGCGTTCTCATTCTTGACAATCCATTGGAGTGAGAAAGGTCACGTTATTGCTGCTTTAATTT
>NW_007738090.1:68433-69522 GCF_000696425.1 Galeopterus variegatus
CCAAAATAAGTTGTAAAACGTTATATTTTTACCAAAAGCAGTAGGAACGCCTCTCACATGCGTTCTCATTCTTGACAATCCATTGGAGTGAGAAAGGTCACGTTATTGCTGCTTTAATTTGCATTTCTCTGACTACTTGTGAGATAAGTATCTGCTGAATATTCCCGTGATACGGCGTATCTGAGAGAAGCGTAACAGACTGTCTGCTCGTCACTCAGATGGAACAGCTGTTTGACATTTTGCCATAATTGCTTCAGACACTTTTTTTCTTCCCTTTATTTTCAATCAACGCCTCCCTGTCCCTCTCTCAACCGCACAAGCCCCGCCATCTCTTCCTTCTCTCTAAGGGTAACTATTATCCAGACTTGGACACATCATTCCATGAGGTTTTTTCCTTTTCTTTCTTTTTACCACATATCTATTTATTCACGAACAAAATATGTTAATGCTCCGAGTTATAAAATATGCAAAGCATTTTAAATTCAGTATTATATTTTTATAACTTGTGCGTGCTTCAAGATCATTTAAGTGCTGCAATATATTCCTTTGTGTGACTAAATCACAGTTTACTCTGATTTCTCTACTGAAGGATAGATTGTTTCCCACTTTTCCACTATTACAAACAGAGCAATGAATACTCTTTTATCTGTCTTTTGTGTACATGCGGGAAGTTATCTAGGATAAACACTTGGAGTCAGAATCGCTGTCCTAAGGTCTGTACCTCTTTCACGTTCCCGGATGTCGCCTAATACACGTTAGTGCAGTTGTACCACCTCCCACCAGCCAGGGAAGAGAGTTCCTGTTTTGCCCATAACCGCATAACAGTCGTGTTTTCAGACTTAGTAAATCTGAGTGACACAAGCAGTTATCTTGTTTTAATGTTGCATTTCCCTTAACTATAGTGAAGTTCAGCCTCTTTTAACAGATTTAGTGCCATTTGAGTTTCTATGAATTGGCAATTCAAACCCTTTGACCATTTATTGATTGAGTTGTATTTTTCAAACTGATTTTTAGGAATCCTTCATATGTTCTTTTTTTTTTTTTGTCTTTTTTCGTGTCCGGCAACGGATCACAACCCTCAGTGTCGCG
>NW_007738090.1:70482-91381 GCF_000696425.1 Galeopterus variegatus
GAGCGCCACCGCACTCCCAAGCGGCGCACTGTAGCAGTGCGCCACCGGGCCGGCCCCTTCATATGTTCTGAATACTACTTTGTTGGGTATATAAATTGCAAATATTTTCTACCAGTTAACTGACAGTCTTTTCCATTTTTTGAGGCCATATTTTTTTATTGGGTTCAAACTTACCAGTATTTTACTTCATGGCTTGTTGTTTTTCTGCCTGGTTTCAGAAATCCTTCCCTGACTTGATTTTATACATATGTTTTCCTAGATTTTTTTCCCTAAGTTTTTTACTTAGTTTGCTTTTAACATCGAGCTGTTTGCATCTGCGTAGAATTTCTTTTTTCTTTTTTTGGTGGTGGCGGGGGGTGGTTGGCAGAGCCAGTGGAGGCTTTATTGTGGAAAAGACACTTGAATTGGTTCTTAGCTGGGGGCATGCGCAAGACGGGGCAGAAGACTCCCCCCACTCGGCTTGGGAAAGAGGAGGGGATATAGGGGTGGGCTGAGGACTAGGGCTAGGCTGAGCCTCGGGGGGGGTCTCCTGTTCCCTACACCCCCTGGCACAGTGCCTCCCTCACAGGCTCTGGGGCAGACACAAGAGGGGGTTGCCTGGGAGGGGCTGCAGTGGCCATTCACTTGGGCAGGACATCAGAGGACTCAGACACCAGCTTCCCACCTTGGGTTTTGATCTTCATGACCATGGCCTTGGAGGAGCTGGTGCGGCTGAAGGGGCTGGAGCTCCTGCCAGAGCCAATGCTGGACTGGAAGGAGCTCAGGCTGTAGCTTGGGCTTGTGAAGACTCTGTAGGCTGAGCTCAGCCCACCTGGGTGGCCGCTGGTGGCCTTCATATGGATATTCATGTTCTGCATCCCAGATTCCAGCCGGCTCTCCTTGCTGTCCAGTAGCCTGCGGTAGGTGGTGATCTCAATGTCCAGGGCCAACTTGATGTTCATGAATTCCTGGTACTCGCTGCCACATGTCCTGCTTGGCCTGCTGCAGGGCGGCCTCCAGCTCAGCCAGCTTGGTGTTGGCATCTGCTGGGGAAATAGAATAGTTTGGTCAGGGCCCTCACCTCGGGTCCAGTTGGGTGTGGTTCAGCATCCTTCGTAAGCAAATTGTGTGTGTGCGTGTGTCTGTGTGTGCGTGCGTGTGTCTGTGTGTCTGTGTGTGTCTCTGTGTGTGTGTCTGTGTGTGCGTGTGTGTGCGTCTGTGTGTGTGCGTGTGTGTCTCTGTGTGTGTGTCTGTGTGTGCGTGTGTGTGTCTCTGTGTGTGTGTGCGTGTGTGTGTCTGTGTGTGTGTCTCTGTGTGTCTGTGTGTGCGTGTGTGTGCATCTGTGTGCGTGTGTGTCTCTGTGTGTGTGTGTCTGTGTGTGTGTGTGCGTGTGCATGTGTGTGGAGTTAGTGTGCATGTGCGTCAATGTATCTTTTTAGTTTTGTTGCTATTCTTGTGTTCTTCAGAAAGAGAGAGAGGGGGGAGTTTTAGTGAGGCAGGTGGGTGGGCGTTTGCCTTGGGTGTCTGCCCTGCGCAGCCATGCTTTCCAACCTACGGATTCCAAGGACCTTTTGGCCGGTTACCTAGCTCATAGACCTGTGTGAAGGGGTCTGGTGACCCAGTCTGATATGTGAAGGGTTTGTGACCCAGTCTGTGAATGGGCTTGAGGGGTCTGTGGGCTCCAGACCCAGCCTTAGCTCAACAACCGGCCCAGTCGGTGCAGGATCACCAGCAGGTACAAGAGCACCACAACTGGCATAGTCGTGGTTGAGTAGCTTTACAATTGGCATCACAAACAGGATTAAGAGCTAGACAATTGGCGCTGTGAGGATTCCAGGCCTAAGCCTAGCCAGACAGCATCCTTAATGGCCAGCTCCCGAAGCTGCTTGGTATTAGCGACAGCCACCTCCAGGGAAGCCCTCTGGCCTTTGAGACCCTTGAGCTCAGCCTGGAGCCAGCCGATGTTCCAGTTCATCTCAGAGATCTCCATTTTCATGTGACTCAGGTCATCCCTGCACTTCCCAGCCAGGGTCTGCAGCTCCTTCTACTTGATCTGGTACATGCTCTCAGGCTTGGCCTGGCTGCAGTTGCGACCTCCTTGTACTGGACCTTGACCTTGGCAATGATGCTGCCATGTCCAGGGAGAGGCTGTCATCCGTGGACAGGACCACAGATGTGTCTGAGATCTGGGACTGCAGCTCCCACCTCTCCTCTTCATACAGCTGCCTGGAAAGTCGATCTTGTCTATCTGTCCTTCCAGGAGACTCCAGCTCTACCTTGTTTATGTTAGCTTCCCCCACGTCCTTCTGGATAAGGACAAGTTCATTCTCCATCTCTGTATGCTTGTTGATCTCATCCTCGTCCTTATCCTTGAAGTCCTCCACCAATCCCTGCATGCTGCCAAGCTCCGCCTCCAGCGGCAGCTTCTCCTGGCAGCAGTGCATCCAGTTGCTTCTGAGGATGGTCGATGTAGCTCTCGAACACATTGTCCATGTTGCTCCAAGCTGTCTTCTGCTGCTGCGGGAGGATCCACTTGGTCTCCAGCGTCTTGTTCTCCTGCTCCAGGAACCGCATCTTGTTGATAAAGAAAGCAAACTTGTTGTTCAGGGTCTTGATCTGCTCCTTCTCCTGGGTGCACACGGCCTGGATATGGGAGTCCATCTCCAGCTTAAGGGGGCTCAGCAGGCTCTGGTTTTCATGGCTGTGATGCCCCCTGTACCACTGGCCCCAGGGTAGCCCCTGCCCAGGCCCAACCCTATGCTGGAGGCCACGCCCATGTCAGCACCCAGTCTACCCCAGAAGCTGCTGCTGCCCTCCTGGGAGAAGCTTGAGGAGCAGATGCGGGCACCAGGCACACTCATGTAGGATTAGCTGCTGAAGGCCCAGGGGCTAGAGGTGGACACCTTGTAGGACTTCTAGCTCACCCTCATGGACCTGGTGGAAGTTGGAGTGGAGGAGGGTGGGCCAAAGCAGGCAGAGATTCAAGAAGGAACTGAGAGGCTACTTCTTGGTGCAGAATTTATTTTTTCTATATGGTGTAAGATAAGGATGTAATTATTTGTTTTCCTATGTGCTTTCCCTCTACCACCATTTACTGGAAGTCTATCTGATCTCTGTGATTCATAATACTGACTCTTCCAAATAACAATCTCCTTTCAGAATGTGCGTATGTTTTTAGGTTTTTCTGGTGTTCTATTGATCTAGTTTTCTGTGTCCATGCCAACCCCACACTTTTAATTATAAAGCTTCCCACTGTCTTGTAGGGTGAACTTTTGTTTGTTTTCTTCTTTTTTCACTCTTCCTTTTCCCTCATATTCTCTCTTCTTTTTTTATATCTTATTCAACAAAATGTATTGGGTATTTGTTGGAAGTGCTAAACAAGTGCCTTGGGCTAATTTAAGATGGAGGAACTTTGGTCAAGGAAACTTACATCATGAACTTGGCAGGCCTAAGCAGGTGACGTGAACACCCTGGGCCTTAACCAATCACACCCTTTGGAGATATTATCATCTGGACGAAGGTGCTCCAGATGGTCATCCAAGTGACATCACCTTATCAACCTTGCCAGACACCCAAGCAAGGACTATATAACAGACCACCTTTGCTGCATCTGTCAGCTGTGGCGGGTTGCTGGCCAGTCACTCGGATCCTTGGTCCAGTGGAGGGAAATAGATTGGAACTGACACTTCTTGGCGTGGGCTACTCTCACACAGAAGTGGAAGCCAGTCTTGTTGAAGCCCACGGGACCTTTAGCCTGCGAGGGTAAGGACCTTTGAGTGCTGCCTCTGCCACACTGATGAGGGACCCAGGTATACGCTGCTTTCAAGCCACATTCTCAAGGATCATCAGTCACGTTCCATCAGATGTACCCAGTTCCTGGTGGATGTGAGTCAGGAAAGGACCTTGTGATGGAGACGTAAGATCTCTGACCTGTTCCTAACAGGATAAAGAATAGGAGTTGTGTGCACTTAAGGGATAATTTAGTTAGTTAGAAGTAGTCTAGAACATAGAGTAATTGAAAGTGTGTTATGTGTGATATGTGTGAACAATAAACTGTGTGATTCGAGTATCAATAACTTTGTCTCGAGTGATCTTAGCCTACCAATAAGTGTCTGCACATGACAGTGTTATTTTTCCTTTATTTTTTCCATAGAAAATTTGGGATCACCTTGACAAATTCCACAAAAAACTCTGCTGTGATTATTTTTACATCAACTTTATTTAGATATAATACACACAATGTAATTCAAAGTACCCATCTTAAGTGAACAGTTTGTTGAGCTCTGCCTTTGTGACCATCACACAAGGAAGATATAGAACCTTCCCATTATCTCAGAAAATTTCCTTGTGCCTCATCCTGTCTACTCCCCGCCTCCTCCTCTGGCCCAGCAACTACTGATCTGCCTTCTGTCCCTATTGATTGAATATGTCTCTCCTAGAGTGTCATATAAATGCAATCATACTGTACGTTTGTGCGTGGCTGCTTCTGTGCCATATGATGTTTTGAGCTCTTTTTACACTGTTGCTGAGCAATGAATGCTCCGTTGTGTGGACATTCCACAATTTGTTCATCCACTCACCTGCTGATGGACATTTAGGTTCTTTTCCAACACATAAAGCTGCAATGAATATTCCTAATGAAGTCTTTGTGTGGAAATGTGTTTTCATTTCTCCTGGGCAAATACTTAAGTATGGAAAAGCTCGGTCATATGGTGAGTGCTTAACTTTATAAGAAACTGCCAAACTGTTACAGGAAGTGGCTGTACCATTTTGGCTGTAGGAGGGACCTCTGTTGCTCCATATCCTGGACACTCGATGTTGCCAGTGTTTTTAAATTTTAGTTAAATATTAGAATGATGTCTCATTGAGCTTTTAATTTGCATTTCCCTGATGACTAATGATGTTACCATTTTTAAAATGTGCTTATTTGTCATCTGTGTATCTTCTATGGTGACATGCCTGTTCAAAAAAACAATTTTTTTTGTTGCCTGTTTTGTAATGAGTTGTCTTTAGTTGCAAGAGTTCTTTACATATTCTGGATACAAGTCCTTTATCGGATATATGATTTACAAATGTTTCCTCCCAGTTCATGGCTTATCTTTTCATCCTCTTAATAGTGCCTTTTGAAAAGTAAATAGTTTAAATTTCGATGGAGTCCAATTTGTCAATTTATTCTTTGATGGATCATGCCTTTGGTGTGACGTCTGATAAGCCCATTCCTAACTCAAGGGCACAAAATTTTCTCCTATATACACTTTAAATATGTGCAGCTTGTTTTATGTCAATATTAGGCCAATAACGCTGTAAAAAGAAAAAACTGGTAATGCTAGATGTTTAATGGAAAAGAGTTTTCAAGTGATTTTAGTTTGCAATATTTGCTAGAACCCAAACAGTCTTCTTTCAACAGAAGAGAACTAGAATTTGTGTTTATCAGAGGTTTGAGCATATTAAAATTCTAACTTAATTTTATGAGGATTTTAAAAAATGAGTGTTTGAAGAGGACAATATATACAGGGTTTTGGAGTTAGGTCTGAGATCAAATCCTGATTCTGCCATTTCTTCCTCTGTGTTCTTAGATAAGTCACTTAACTTCTCTGAGTCCCAGCTTCTTCATCTGTAAACCAGGAATATTAACCACATAGAAGAGCTGTAGTGATTGCAAAGAACATTCTAAAGCGACTTGCCTATCATAGGTCAAGAATCATTAGCTTCATTTTCTATTCTAAGCCACTAGACCCCTCTAAAGGGTTGCTGTCTAGCATACGTGTACTCCACCCCTAAGTTTTTTTTTTTTTGGTGGCTGGCCTGTATGGGGACCAGAACCCTTGACCTTGGTGTTAACTCCATACCCTTTACTGACCATGATACAATACAGCCCTTAGGAAGAGGTAGAACAAAAGATATATCCCAAGCTCCGAGGGGTAGTTCCATAAACAGTTCAATTACAAAGTTGGACCACTCACTGTTCAGAGCAAAGTCATTTTTATTGTAATTAAATTTTAAAAGGCAGTTACATTAGTTACACATATACACAACCAACTTAATAACTGTTAGTCATAGAGAACATTCAAGAAATACAAATGATGATTTATCCACAGCACAGTTCACATTCATAGGAAAAAAGGTTAAAAGAGAAACGATTAAGTGCTTAAATGGTCCACAGAAGCCTGCTTGTAAATTTTTTTTTTAAGGAAACTGAGATACAAGCAAGCTGCCCTGCTCCCCCACAGTATTTTGCTACTTTCGTAGCACCCCACAGGCTTTAGCCAGTGGCTTGACCATAAAACCAACTTTGGCCACCAGACCCAGGCACACCTACATGTGCAAATGTGCCTGCACCACCGCGTGGTGTCTCTTCAAGTCACCTCAGACCCCAGGCAGTTAAAAAGGCGGATAGCCAGGCAGCTCACAGCTCTGCAGTACTTGGCAAGTTAGGACACAGCAACTTAATGACCAAACCCATATTTGCTGGAAATACAAAGAGCATTTCTACTGTGACTTGTTGCCGGCTAGAGCTGTTAGGTTACTGGCTTGTTCTTGTTTATGTGACAGGTCAGAACTGTTAGGAGCAGGTGGGCCTGAGAGGCAAGCGTTCACTGTTCTACCAGAGCTCACCAGGAGCTAAAGTGCTACTGGGAGGGAAGAGGGCATCATTCATTCCCTGGGGCCAACCTCGTCACTTGGCTGAAGCTTGCAGGAGCACTGACATCTGCAGGTGTGGCTAACTGGGAAGATGTAAGCTGAAGCTATAAGCCCCACCTACTATTTGCAATATTCATTATGCATGAAATAACAGAGGGGTTGAACTTGATGTGCTGGAAAATAAAAGAGAATGTGGCTGTTTGTGATGGCTCTATCACTCCCTGACAACAAAACTAAAAAAACTAGGGGGCAGTGACATACAGGCAGAGTGTTCTAGAACCATCCTGGACCACCATCACAGCCACTGACCCAGTCCTGGTGAAGCCTTGATGTGGCTGCATTTGTGTCCTTGCCAATGGCTCAGGCAGCCACCGCATGGTCCTCCTCTGCTTGCTGAGCCTAAGGAAGCCAGTTGAAAGTCTAGTAGTACAGATGAGGGGTGAGCAAGCAAGTGTCACAGAGCCAAGTCATAAGTGTCCCTCCCCTTTCTAATCCAGCTTCACCTCTGTCTCCAGCAGGAGAGGCGTCTGGCTGGGCATGGGCTGAAGGACAAGCAGACACGGGGCCATGAGCATTCTGGCCTCCTAGGAAGCGCGCAACTGGCATGGGAGGTTCTTTTGCAAACTAGGATAATTAATCCCTCGAGGGCTTTAATGCTTACTCCAGTGTATCTCGAAAATCCTTGCTGAGCGAATCCCTTGCGTGCGGGATTCTCCCAGTCCTGGTTTTCTCTTCCTCTATCTCCCCTGTCTCTCTTATTGGCCACACTATGGTTACAGTAGAAAAGACAGGGAACTCAAGCCAGCAAATCACATTCCACTCAGAGTCCCTGCCCTGCTCCAGGACAAAGCTGGAAGGGAAGGAGGTGGGGCCTGTTTAGTCATGATGCTCCGCCATTATGTCTGGCTTTCAGTCAGGCACGAATCCTTCCTTCCCAGGACCGAGAACTGAGTTGGCTGTGTCCTAAACCCCTATTTAAGTGAGAGGAGTAGATGTAAGGTCGTTGGGAGCAAGGATCCACTCCCATTTCTTCTGCGTCCCCCGAGGGCCCCACACAGACCTGGATACTAGGCAGATCCACGGTCAATGTGTTCAGCTCATGTGTGTACCTAAGAAAAGCCCCCAACTTCCTTCCAAAACACAGGAAGCAAAACCAAACAGAAGACCCCAAAACTTCTGAACTAGTGAGCTAAAGGTCACAGAAAGTCTCTTTTTATTTCACTGAGAAACACTTCTTTGATCCAAAAGCCATCTTTGTGCCTGTTTTGGAAATAATGGTGCCCACTGCCTGGGGCAAGCTCAAGGCTGCTGGAGGCAGAGGTGACCCCAGGGACAGGGCACGCAGAGGGAGGTCTGTCTCGAGGAGGGTCCTGTCGGGACATGTGGAGTTTCAACCACCTGCCATTTCTGCAGAAGCAAGACAGCCTCTGAGGTTAGAGCAAACACCACATGCATCTAAATTCAAGACCCAGTTATCACTATACGCAATCTATAAATTGTAAAGTCAAGGTTAAGTTAGAGTCTAGGAACTGGGGTCACACAAAGCTGGCTACTGGCTAAAGGCATTCTACTGAGCAGTGTTGGGCTGTTAGATGTGAGGCTTCCCAGCACCACTGGGCACACAGATCTCCCTGGGTTCCAGACAGGGCTGGTGTTCAATGCAGAGGTTTCAAAGGATCAGAGCGAAGGTTCTCCCCTGATGCCTTCCTGCATGCTGGGTTCACTCTGCTCTCAGGCAGCCTAGAACCAACGCACTCCCCTGGCCCTCCAGAATCCGTGGGCAGATTCTCAGGTGGTTTCTGAGCATATGCACCACCAAGCAGTGCCTGTGAGGGGCTGCCGGAGGGGACTCTGGGAGGGATGCAAGGATTTTCCTGGGGGGTGGGCTCCTCCACCTGCCCCAAGGCGGCCATGGCAGCCTCTCCTGCATGGGAGTGTGTGGGCTGGTGGTGGGTAATGTGAGGGTGATGGTCACAGACAGAAGAAAATGAGAGAGGCTGAGGGGCCTTTGCTAGCACAAAGGGTGTGGGAGGCGGCGAAGGTGCGTTAAGACGGGCGGGGTCTTACATTCTTCTCCTCAGATCTGAGCAGTCACAGCAAGCCAGGGGCCCTGGGCTCAGAGGCCAGCCAGGCAGAAGCTTCCAGAAGTCAGCTCCTGTCTCGAGACTACCCGAAGAATTCAAGGCCCCAGTGAGTGTGTGAAAGAACCAGAACCCAAGTCTTTTGCCCCACTGACCTGCACTCTGTCCCTCCCAAGATGCCGCAGTCCTTCCAGCTGGGCTGAAGACAGAAGGCTCAGGAGGCCTGGAGGCAAGTGTTTCAGAGCATCCATCTCCACGCATGACCCCTAAGCCACCTCCAGAGTCACTGAGCAGACTGTGGCACAGGACACGAGGAAGCCTGGGCATCCTGCGCCTGCCACTCACACCTGCACACAAGGACCCAGCCTCTGAGACCTCAAGGTGTGCTTTCCTGCAGGCATTGGGCACGGTTAAGCCCCATCTCTCACCAGGGGAGCAAGGATGAAAGACACCTACATGTGACCAGGAACAGGGCTGTCCAGACCTGAGCAAGTCAACGGTGAGGGCTCCCATGAGGGCTGCCACAGGAGGAAGGGACTGGTTCCTCGCAGAGGAGGAGCTTGAATCGGCACCAGGGGGCTTGGACCTGTTAAAGTGAGCCGGTCCCCAGCCGTGACTACAGCTGGTGCTGAAGTGTCAGCCCAGCTCCCAGACCCGGTGGGCAGAGCATCCTCTGATCAGGGTGCTTCTGAGCTTGGGACAGGGGCTGCGCTTCCGGGCTCTCACGCTCACTATACACTCTGGATTCTACACACTCCCTCTGGCCACACACAACAGACACGAGGCACGACACATCCACATGGACGGGCGTTCACGTCACACTACACAAAGCACTTATGTCCCACAGCACAATGGATGCACAGACACATCAGCGCTTGGAGCTAGGGGGTGGCCACCTCCGTCCCTGTGCTCCTCGGCTCCAGCTCACAGAACAAAGGCTGCGCGTCCTGCTTGCCCCTTTTCCCACCCCCACCCCCAAGCCCCACCACGCAGCCGAGGTGAAAAGCAAGGAGAAACCTGACTTCAGCATCCTGGGCAGGCTGCTGGTGCTCCTGGTCACTCTGGGCGTTAACTGAAATTTTATAGGTGTAAATGGTCTATTAGAAGATTATTCACACCCAAATTTGAGGACCCAGTGGGCTCACCTCCTGAGCACACGCAGGTAGAGTACAATAGATACAAGTGATCCCCGCATGTCTACCAGGGCCCCTGGTCAGTGGCCAGGCAGCCATGGCTGCAGGCGAGAGCTGAGCACTTCTGTGCCCGAGGGGACACAGGGGGGTGAGATGGCCTCTGGTGGGGGCTCCTGTGCAGGGCAGGCAGGGCAGAGGGGGACCCGTTCACACAGGCAGCGTCACAGCATGGGTGGCACTGTATGGCGGGAGCCTTGCTCTGCCCGCAGCTATTCAGAAAATGGTGGAAACATGCCCAGGTCGGCAAAGTCTTCGATGTTATAGTTGCCAGTCCCCTGGGTTGGGTCTCCTGGCATGGGCAGCATGTCCTGCAAAAGAGAAGAAGAGAAAGCCACAGGGAGTCAGCTTATTTGTCCATGCACTGGGCACGTCCCAGGAGCCCAGCCTGCCACTCGCCCTCACAGCCATCTCTTTAATGGGACAGCCCAGGGACACTCCCCAGCCCGCTGGTGGGTGGGGGAGGGGGGGTTCTGCCTGGTCCTGGGAAATTCTCCTCCCTTGGGAGCCATCATGCCAGCAGGTAAAGAATGACAGGACACAACCTTTGTCTATCTAAAGCTGAGCCAGGACACAGGGTGGACAAGAGCCCCACTGGAGGGGAGAACCCAGCACGGTACACAAAGCAGATGATCAGAACGCAACAGAAATGCAGGTGGCCCGGGGCGGAGGGAGGGTGCGTGTGCAGACCTGCGTGCCTGTCCTCGGCGCGCATACTAGGGCTGGCCCGCAGCCCTGAATGGTCAGACTTCAGGTTTCACAAGTCCTCCACATTCTCTGGGCCTCAGACTATCCGTCCAGAAAACAGGAGTGGCCATATTTCACTTTCTCATGGCAAATTTCCCGATGTATGTTCTGTTGAATTCTCGGCCCACGTGATACTCTGTGAGAAAAGAATTCTGTGGACAAATAAGCTTGGGAAACAAGGCAAACTGCCTACCTCCTAGAAATCCACAGTCCTCACTGGTGGAATAGAGGCTACGATAATTCCTGCAATAGAGAGCTGAAAAACTTTGTTTGACCAGTGTTTCATAAACTTAGTTGACCAAGAATTCTTTCTAGCGTTGTGACCAAGGAGATGCCTGCCAGGAAGTTTTGTCTTGTAGGGCGGCCGTGAGGCCTGAGGACGGGCAGCAGCCAGGGCCTTACAGAGGGAACAAGGACAGGCAGTCACTGCAGGTCAGCGGAGACGGCTAGGGCCTGGGGCATCCTCTGCACATTTAAAAAGAGGCAGCCCCTTTGGGCCCTGAGGGACACCTGGATTCTAGGCCTTTGAGAAGATGCTGCTTGACCTGGTGGGAGTGAATCTTGGGATGTGGGTGGGGTCAATGGAGGGGTCACCATCCGAAGAGTCTCAGAACCCTCCCACTCCATCTTTGCTTTTCGGGCAGGGCTCTGGGCCACGACAGGGGGTGTCTGGCTCTTTGACAAGGACCTGGTGGGATGGGCTGAGTTCTGGGTGGAGGGGAAGTTAGCTCGTACTCCCATTTGGAACCCTCCAGTGGGAACATTCTGGCTGAAAGTGGAGCCAAAGAAATCCAAAGTAGGCAGAGCCCTGTCGGCTGGGGCTGCGGCGGGGCTCGCTCCAGCTGCACAGTTAGGCCAGGTCTGCCTGAGGCACGAAGGATGGGCCAAGAACTTTTCAAACAGCGGAGAGTTGCCAGGTGCCCAGGTATCCTCAGCCAGTGGGCATCTGCCTGCACTCAAGCAGAGGAGAGCTGAGCCAGGCTGCAGCCAGAACTGGGACACGGGCCTGGGTGGGGACGTCCTCCCCATCCTGGGTGCTGTAGTGGGGAGGAGGTGGGTGGGGCAGCAGGAGGCAGTGAAGGCCGAGGCGCCAGCAGCTCTCAGGAGAGGCCGTGGGCCCTGCACCGGACCAAGCTCCCTGGCACCTTTGGCTTTGTGCATCTCTCCTGGGTTGCTCTGGAGCTTGGGGCAGGGAAGTCTCCAACTTTCGTGTGCCTCTGTTCAAAGGCTATGTGCCCCTTCACTTTCCCCAGTGCTGCTGAGCTTTCTGGTGGAGCAGGACGGGACCCTCTATTCCTGGACCCCCTCTAGCCCCAGGCTGGGCCAGAACTCACGATCACTATCTGGCAGGCAAGATGCGGCAGAGCTGGCAGGGGAAAGAAAGCAGAGAGAAGGCGCCGGTACCTACGAGAAGGCGGTGCTCGCTCGATTTACCTGGAACACTTCAGTCTGACCGGGCTGCTGGTGGGAGTGCTGCTCACCGCTCTGCTGACCATGGTGCTGGCTTTGCCACTGCGACCAGACTTCCGAGGGCCGCCCCTGGAACTGCCCGCTACTTTGTCCACTTTCAGCTGAAAGATCCGACGTACAGGACACTGCCTTTAAAATCCATCCTGTGGTGCTGTGAGACCTAAGAACCACTGCAGCTCAGAGGGCCCCCCTTTTCTGAGAGGCACACTCCATCCAGAGCCAGCTGAACGAGTTTGCTGTCCCTGTCTTTTTCACTCTGGCTGAAAGAGAGCTGGGGAGCCTCTGCTGAGTGCTGCAGGTTCTCAGCTGGAGAGGGTGGCTCTCGCTGGAATGCACCCGCCAGGTGGCCAGATGCTTTAAGCCTAAGAGCCCTCCATGCTCTTTGTGACTCCTCAGGGAGGCTTCGGTGGGGCATCGGGGGACAGAGGCATGTCAGAGGGACTCAGAGCGTAGGCTGAGGGAGGACCTCTCGTCGGCACGAGAAGGCAGATGCAGTCCTGCTGCTCCTAGATTCCCCATTAGTCCGCCAGCTACTCTTTACAGGCACCTGGCCCTGCTAGAGGAAGAGCTGTGGCTCAGCATTCCCCTGGGCACCGCCAACCCACTCACTGCTGTTCCAGCAGCTCGGCTGAAGCCACACATGGCGTTCCTACAAGGTCCTTCTGCAGGCCAGAAGCCACCCCCCTTTCTGTCTGGCTCTTTAGTCGAGAATTTCTTAACATCGGTTTGTCTCAGAGGGAAGGAATTTGGGCACTGCTCAGACAAGAAGATAGGTCCCTCTTGGGAATTGGCAAATTAGTTTATCTGAGAGCCACTTAGCTTCTGTCTACAGTTTACCAAAAATGCCTGATGGAAAAACAGAAAATGGGAACAATGAGCAGACTTTTGTCTAAAACATTTTTGAGACTCAACCAAAGAGAGTTCTTAAGAAAAAAGTATCTTTAAATAGGATATTTTCAGGCACATTAAAAACCTTAGAAACTTTTTTCTCATCTCAAGCCATTCAATAACATTTTCGAGACAATGGGCTCTCTGTCAAGCTCTGGGTGGCAGGACAGGCCCCATCTTGTCCCATCTTGCTTTTCCGAGCAGCCATGTGACCACAGGCAAACCTCCGACTCCCGCCCCTCCACTCCCCCAAATCTGGGCGCTGGGTTAATCTGAGGTGAAGTGAGAACGGGAGAAGAATCTCTCAAACACCCTCTCTCTCTCACTACCCGCCCATACTGCCTGAGACATAAAGGGCTGATTTAATAAAATAAAACACATCAGGTCCCCTTAATGCCACACCATTGGTGCTTTCCAAACTCTGCATGGTAACAAGAGTTGGCAAAGAATTCTATACCATCAAAGCAGGGTACAATTTTAAATCTGTGCACATGGGATTTTCCTGTAAAAAACGCACATCTGACGATCTGAAATGCCTTTTCTTAGTACTCTCACATCAGACTCCAAGGATTCTCTTTCACAGAATAGCATCCACTGGCCTGATTTGGAAAATCTAAAAAACCTAGAATTGACTGAGAGTAGAGGACAGACCTGGTTCACAAACTGTGGCCAAATTCAAGGAGCAGCAGCACCAGCGGGCGCCGTGAGGGAGTCCCACCTGACAGGCACCTGTGCAGAGGCTGAGCACAAACTGGCCTGCCCTTGCTCGGTGGGAAGATGGACAGACATGGCCGCCCCTGCCAAAGGAAGGGCGTGGCAGGCTGTGGGAATGTCCTCGTGTGTTCAGGGAGAGGACTGCCATGCAGTTTGTGCCAGGACGCTACTCCAACAGTGACCTCCTGCTGGCTGCTGCCCATCATGAATCAATGCCCTCAACCCTCCCTGACCTCCAGCCACCTGGCTACCTCTGCTTCCCTGTGCTGCCCAGCTTCTAAAGCCACCCACGCACGCAGCATCTTCTCCCTTTCCGTTCCCTCCGCAGCCTGTGCAATTACTCTACGGCCAAGTCTGTGTTGCCAAGCCTGCCCCAGTGGGCATTCGAAGAGTTCCCGCTCCTCTCAGTCTCTCTTGGGTGTACAACTCTCTTGACCACTCTCTTTCTGAGGTTGTTTTGTAGACTTCCAGGGCTGCATTTGATTTTGGTTCTATGACCTCTAATGCTGCCCCTCATCAGATACCCTCTGGTCTTGCTTACATCTCTGTCCCTTAACATACGCTGACAGCCAGGGTCTGAGCCTTCCCTCTCAACAACAGGCAGGATGGGAGCAACCCTTTCTGCTCCCATGAACTGACTCATTTACTTATTCACTTGGCAAATATTCCCTGAACTCCTGCTCTGGAGCGGCTCCCTGCTGGTACTGGGCATGCACTGGCAGACAAGGCGGTGTCTATCTCACCGAGCTGGCACAGGCAGTTCTGCTCGGTCGAAAGCGGCGACACGGGGTAAGCAGAGCTAGGGTGAAAACTCTTAGAAGGGATGCCAAAGTCAGCCACGGTGACTAGGAAGGGCTTTTCAGAGATCTCAGCTGAGAACAGAAGGGGAATTAGGAGTTAACCAGCAGAAGGGCTTGGAGGTGGGGTTGAAAAGAATTCCAGACGGAAGGATCAGTCTCTTCAAAGGCGTGACGATGAGAGAGGGCTTGGTCCCTCCAGGCATCTACAGGTGGCTCAGTAGGAACGAGGAAGAGTATGACCAGGCAAGAGGTAAGAGAAGAGGCTGGAGGGTAAACCAGGGCTCAGATTCCACACCTGGAGTGCGGCTGATGTCCAGGGCCACAGAGCACCACTGAAAGTTCTTAAGCAGGGGTGCGGTGCACACAGATGTGAACATTTAGGAAGGTCATCCTGTCAGTGGGTGAGTGGACAACGGGGAAAGAGACTAATGGAGAAAGGAATGGGGCAGACAAGAGGGGAGGGAAGGAGGCCCCTCGGGATGAGGCTGCTGCAGTTACCCTTGCAAGAATGGAAGCAAGCTGGAGAGAAGTAGGTGGATTTGAGGCATTATGGAGAAGGAGATGCCCAGACTTGTTGATCGATTATTGGCTGTGCTGAGGGGTGTGAGCGGGAAGAGCTCGGGATGATAAACTCAAGTTTCTGGTGGTAGTTACGGTCCCGGCCTTCCTCCTAGACTCTGGATCCATCTATCGGTGCCGAGGTGACAGGTCTAAGTAGTGTGAAAGACACCTCAGACTCTTCATTCCTAAGGCAACCATCTCAGCTCCTCAGAGTCCGGAGAGGAAAAGCCTGAGCACTGACTCTTCCCTCTCGCTCATGCCTCACGTCTGATATGTCACTGGGTTCTGCCAAGTCCCCACACCCCTAAATACTATCTCTCAACTTCCGTCTCCCTTTTCGTAAGTTGTCGTCCACTGCTTACAAAGTGCTTAACTGTTGACCACTGTCTATGAGGTAAAGTCCATGTTCCTTACAGTTGGCACCAAGATCCTTCGTGATCTGGTTTCTGTCTTCCCAGCCTCATGTCCCACTCCATGTCTCTGCAATCCTAGCCCCTCTCGCCCTAGTCACATGACAGTATTTGGATGTCCCCCCAAATGCCGCACGCAGTTACAACTCTGTGCTACTGCATGTGTGTTCTCTCTGTTGTGTGCATCCTTCCCCTTCTCTGTGCCTGGAGAATCCCACTCATGTCAGAGCTCTAATCACATGTGGCCTGGGTGCCTGGCTCCCTCAGTCATTATCCTCTTGGCTTGCCTGTGTCGTTGGCAAATCTTTTATGACAGTGCTCACTGCACTATATTGATTTACCCCAAACTGTGAGTAACTTAAGACCAAGGATCAGATCTATGTCTATCCCAGGCTTTACTGAGAATAGTGCTTGGAATACAGGAAGCTTCAACAAGTATTTGCCGAAGGGAAGAAGGAAGGAAAAAAGTAAGGAAAGGAGGGAGGGAGGAAGGGAAGTAAGGTGGAAGAACATGAACATTCCATAACTCTTATTTCCACTCACGTTTGAGGCTTCCTGGGTACAGCTGACTTGCTATGAAACAAGTGCACATTCTCTCACGGTCTTACTCAGTGACACCAGAGATGGGGTAGGTTAAAGGGGGTGAAGACTAGAGGAAGAGTAGCTCTCAATTCATATCTGGGGGTACTTGACTCTATGAACCACAGATACAAGATTTCAGAGTAAAAATTCTTAGACTTTTGCGAAGGGAGGTACTCTTCTTAAGTGTTTGCAATAGAAAAAAAAATCAATTGACTGGATTGTTTTGAAAACAGCATAAATAGTTAAGGAAGAATGAAAAGGACTTAGTATTTCTGGTGTACTAACTATGTGCTATGCATCGTGCTAGTATTTTATATACATTATTTCAGTTCATTTTGTCTTCACTCCGACTCTAAGAAATCAGTCCATTATTCTCATTTTTCAGATAAGAAAACTGAGGCTCAAAGATGTCAAGAAATTAGCCCAATTCATTTAGCATATAAATGTCACAGCCAGGGTTTGAACCTAGGTCTTTCCGACACTGGAGCCCATGTGCATTCATCTGATACATACAGTGTTTAAATTGAATGCCTGCTGTGTAGCTGACAGTGAGCAGTGTGTCGGCAGTGCACTGGTGATCAAGACTGGCCTAGCCCCATTGAGAAAGTCAGACGAGTAATTAGGCAATCAGAATTATTAAGAGCTCTTATAAGGGAAGGACAGGCAGCCGTGGAAGACATGGTAGAGGGACCTCACTCAGACCTGAGTCCACCTAGAGGACTTCACATCCAAGGTGATGACCTGAAGGGTGAGTTCACTGGCCACATGATTGGTAAGTTAGGGGGAAAGAGTTCAGTCCGCGCTACTGATAGGTTTTGTGTTAGTGACCTCTGACTCTCTGACTAGATAATAAGCAAGAACTTCACTGTCATCTGTCCTGGATGACTGAGCATTGTGGGTTCTTAGCCTAAACCTGACCGACCTGTGCTGCAGAAAGTTGGTGAGCAGGGGCTGCACATGGCTTTTCCCCAAGATGTACCTACAAGCCTCTTTCTGGAAAAAAAAACCATTGGTTACCAACATCCTTGTGCTACCTCACTGTTCCAAAACCATGTATATAGCTACAAACCGTGAGCTGGGGTCTAGCCATGCTGTGTTTCTTTTGCTCTGTTGGTTTCTTGAGCAAGGGCTAGACTGGTACGGCCCTGGCAGTGTGTAGGCCACCTGCCAGCCCAGATGTCCAGATAGATTGTTATTCGCTGCTACCACCTGGGCCAGCTGAGTGGGCTTTTAGACCACGGGCCAGAATTTTGAGGAGCTTGTGGATTCTTAGATTGTAGAGGCAGAAATGACATTCCCTCTTTTTTTAAGTTGAAGCTCAATGCTATCATTTCACTCATGCTAACTAACATTGTTCTTTGTGAGATTCAGCTGATTTGAAATGGCCGTATGATTTAAGGCTCAGTTGAGTCCTACTCAGAGGTCCCAAGCAGTTGGGTTTAGCTCAGTGGTTCTCAACCAGGGGTGATTTTTCCCTCCCCTCCTCCCCCAACCAGAGACATCTGGTAACATCTGGAGACATTTCTCATTATCATGAAGAGAGGAATGCTAGTAGGTAGAGGCAGGGATACTGCTAAACACCCTAGAATAGACAGACAGCTCCCCACAAAGAATCATTCAGCCCAAAATGTCAACAGTGCTGAGGCTGAGAAACCCTGCTGAATTAAATCACCAAAGAGCACCAAAGGGGCAGATCATTCTCTGACAAATGCCATCTACGCAAGAGAAAATGGCACCTCATAGCAAGGATCACAAACTTCCCAAGATTTCTGGCTAAGACCTCACCTTTTCAACACTAACTAGGAGGAATGAGGAGGTCTATAATTCATCAAAATTTGCTGGTAAAAACATACAGGGCTGAGTTTTGGGGGCAGGAGCTGGGGAGTTAAGAGGGTGTATGGTGTCTGCAAACATTTCAGACGATTGAAATCCTGTCCCCCACCTTACTGTGCTGACTCTCCTCTGCTCTCCTATCTCTAAAATAACAAATTCTTTCCATTCCCCTCTCCAAAGTAAATCTGGGCTGAGTAGGGCAGGCTGGGATGGACATGGCTCTTTTGAGGAAAGGCCATATGTTATAAATGTGTTTCTCGAGCTGTATAAAAGATGCTCATCCTCAGAGTTGTAAGTGTCATCTGTTGTGACCCGATATGACCTGATGTGGCTTGTGTCATGCATGAGTGAATTGCTTTAGTTACCTCATCCTCAGCTGAAAAGCATATGGTGAACAAGAAGCCATGGCCAGGTTTGTGCCTCACCAACCATTATATCTGGAAGCACGCTGCTAAGAAAATAATGTAATGTAGTCCATATACGTATATACTTGGAGCAGGTCAGGGGGTGAAAGCCTGGCTTGCCACAGCACCTTTGAGCCACTTCTCTTTCAGCAACCTGTATGTTTGGCTCCCTGAATTTCTCCAAGACACATCATAATATCCATTAGCAGATGCCTGGTGGTAGCTGAGACAGAGAAAAACTGACCAGCTTGGAGATTCAAGTCATAGGCACTTCTGGCAATTATTAATTTATTGCTCTTAGCTCTCAATCCACCCTTCTTTGCCCTGCTTTGTGATACTAGAACTGGGCCCTTTGAACATTTCTCCTTTGTAAGCTGGTGCAATGTTAGGCTTTGTCGATAGACCGCGCTGGAGAGACAAGCAAGGCATAGCAGAGGAATTGGCTTCTTTTCCTGGTTCAGGTGGTTTTCTTCTCCTTAGTGTGTCTAATATCAGTGTGCATGAGGTCAAGTGGCACTCACTCTTCAACAAGTTTCTATGCCACCCAGAGGGCTGCTTCCTGTGACTCAGTTCTACCTGAAGGCTCTCTTTGGCCACATGGTGGGTGGTCTCTGTGGGCCCGCTCTGGTCCATCTACATCCTCTATTGAACTTCTCAGCCAGCTGGCAGGCTGCTTCTAGAGACCAACTGCAGCCCATAGTCTCTGGCAAGTTTACCAGGCTGTGTGTTCCTGTGGCAGATGTACCTTCTCCAGCAAAGGCTGAACCTCAGGCTTTGTGGGGTGGCATCTCACCTTCCAAGTTCTTAGTTCCTTTCTTGTCTACTTTCCCTCAGCTTTAGAGGTAGAAGCTGCTGCCCACGTTTGCTATTCCTGTATTCCTCAGGGTCCTCCTTTACCACCTTTTATTAGCTAAAAAATCTTTAAACTCTCCCTGTTTGAATGACTGGTGTGGTTTCTATCTCCTAACTGGCCCCCAACTGACACAACACCTTCCCCATTAATCTTGTTAAAAACATAAATGCTTGCATTTGTCAGTGCTTAAATAAATGGACTGTGTGGTTTCCTAGTTCAGCTTTGGATGCTACATTTCAAATGGCTAGGTTTTTGCTGTGACCTAGGTCGAAATAAAATTGAAACTAAGATTGGACACAAATGCGACCGTAGTATAGCTCAAGAGAGCTCAACAGACCTGCAGTGGATTCAGTCCTGAAAGCTCATGAACAAAACCAGCGTGTGGATCACAGAAAGGGCTGAGCCCAGGCGGGGCCGTTTTCTCATTCAGTGTATGAACTCCACCACAAAGCTCTCCCAAGGAGTCCAGCTGTAGTCGAAGCACTGTTCAAAAGTGACAAGTCACGCTTGTGTCAGCCACCTAGGCCATCACTGTGGGAGACTGAGCAAGTCTGCTCAGCAGCCACTCCAAACCCCAGCCTGCTCTGGCCAGCCAGAAGGGGCAGATCAGGATTGCCGTTGCTGAGGCCGGGTACTGCGGGGTGCTGCCACGCTTGGGAACCCGTCAGTGAGCCACAACAGGCCCCAAGGCTGCGGCTGTCCTGCATGCACCCTCAAAGAGGCCTCCAGGAAGCCACTCAGATGTGCTCACTCAGGGCTGGGGTGTGTGTCCACTGCAAATGTAGACACAGCCCGCTGTTTTAACGGTTTTCTGTTTAGTTTGGGCCACTGGTGGAGACTGCCTGCTCCCTCTCCACTCACCCCTCCTCATCTGCTCTGTTCCTCGCAACCCTTCCCCTGTGCTCACAGGCGCGCCCTTCCTCAATGAACAGCTGCTCAGGTCCTCTTTCTCATCGCACACCTCTTTCCTCTGACTTTAACCAAAGCTCGCTCCTTACCCCAGCCGGGCCTCCACTTCCCCGAAGCCCACGAGGGTAGAGGCTGAGCCCAGGTCAGAAGAGGCCTAGCATCCAGCCCATCTCTAGGCGCCCCGGGCCACTGTTCTCCACCCTGACATGAATTCCAACAGCTCTGCCTGCCCTGGGAGCCGTCTTCCAGCAGCCTCCTCATCACAGATGGTTCTGGAAACCAGCACCTCAATCTTCCTCCCCACCCAAGGCCGAGCCTCCCTTCCCTGTCTCTCCTCCCCAGCTTTGACCCCACGTCATCACCTCCTCACTCCACTACGGTCTGGCTTCAAATGCAGCCCACCTGCATCCTATCCCACTCGAACTGCTCCTGTCAAAGTAACGAGGGAGGCACTGATGGCTAGGCCACAGGACACCTCTGTTCTTAACTTCTCTATTTCACAGTTTCTTCTGTGCCCTCATTGGACGGGGTCTAACCCTGTAGTAGACTGAATTATGTCCCCCCAAAACTCAATGAGGCTTGAACTGACTCCCAAGTTTTATGTATTAGAAACTTAGCCCCCACCGTGACTGTTAAGAGGGTGGGAAATCCTATTATGGTAATTGAAAGGTGGGGCCTTGAAGAGGTGATTGGATTGTAGGACCCTGCAGTAGTGAAAGGATTAAAAATGGTGGTCATGGGTGGGGTTCTGAGGGCTTTAAAAGAAGAGGAGAGTCTGTCTCTCTCTCTGCTCTCTGCTTCCACCATCTTGCAATGTGAGATCCCCTGGGTCACAG
>NW_007738091.1:0-1215 GCF_000696425.1 Galeopterus variegatus
ATTACCGGGGCAAGCTCTCCTTCCCCGGAGACCAGGTGGCTGTAATACTCCAGTCCCACAATTCCATACACACGACTCTGAGCAGGGTCCAGGCACTGCCACTCCTGCAGGCGAAGGCTTCAGTCTCATCCTCCAATGCCACCGGTCCCTGGAATAACACATGATGGCCCCATCTGCAGTGGTCCTACCTGCACATTGAGGAAAAGGTATATGGGAACTTCTCAGCTCTGAAGTCCTGAAATGTTCAGAGGTGAAGGATTCCTCATCTCTTCTGGACCCTAGAATAGGAACTTGTTGTGTCACCTCCCAAGTGAAATGGCCAGACTTTGCCAAGGTGTAAATGGCAGTCTCTGAAGCGNCCTGTTACAGAGAATCAAGTTACCAAACCAGACCTGATTTTCACATTTGAGAAAGAAGAGCCTTGGGTGGCAGAGAGAAAAGCTGAAGTTGCATAGGTGAGTGAGCAGTAGAAAGCCTGGGGATGGTGGTTAGAAGGAAGATTCCGGATGGCGAGTGGGAGGCTGACTCCTTTGCCGTTGACATACCATGTCTTCCCTAAAGGAGGTAGGCCTCTCCTGGTTATAGGACATGGGGTGAGCCCCCCAGATAAAAGGATATCTCAGCCTCCCTCTGTTGCTTGCTTAGCTTTGAGAAACAACCCTGCCTCCCTTCCTTGTCCTCAGGACCTGTTCCCTGCCGCCTCCAACTGGAACGAGACTTTCTAGGTCTTTCTCCCCCTCCCTAGCCTTTTCACTTTCCTTCCTTCCAATTGTCTTCAACTCCTTTCCTATGTACTCAAACTTTACACATCTGTTCTTTTTCAGCTTTGTGACGTGTGTTTCATCTACTTCTCTCATTCTTGTGAAAAGCCTCATGGTGTTTTCTCCTTGTGTTTCACAATCAGATCCCACCCCACCCAAATTTAAACTCCTCCTTTCGAGGATCTCCATTTGTGTCAGTTGTTTCTCTTCCCCCAAATTGAAGTTATAGTGTCTTTGTTCTAGTTGCCTGTTGCTGGTACAAAGACAAACGATTTCTGTAGATTGAGCTTATATGTAGCAACCTTGCTAAATTCACTGACTAATTTTAACAGTTTATCTATAGGTCCTTTAGATTTTCTACGGACATGATACCTGCAGAGGGCGAAATTTTATTTAATCACTTCCAGTCATTACTCCTTTTCTTTTTCTTTATTGCATTGCCTCAGACCTCCGG
>NW_007738091.1:1920-4536 GCF_000696425.1 Galeopterus variegatus
CTGTAGATTGAGCTTATATGTAGCAACCTTGCTAAATTCACTGACTAATTTTAACAGTTTACCTATAGGTCCTTTAGATTTTCTATGGACATGATACTTGCAGAGGGTGAAATTTTACTTAATCACTTCCAGTCATTACTCCTTTTCTTTTTCTTTATTGCATTGCCTCAGACCTCCGGTATGATGTTGAATACAAGTGGGCACAGCAGGAGTATTTGTTTCATTTCCAACCTTAGGAAAGTTTCTCCAACATCACCATTTTTTTTTTTTTCTTTTTTGTGACCAGTAAGGGGATCACAACCCTAGGTGCAGTGTCGCCTGCACTGCGCTCAGCCAGTGAGCGCACCGGCCCGTCCTATATAGGATCCGAACTCGTGGCAAGAGCGTCGCTGCGCTCCCAGCGCTGTACCCTCCTGAGTGCGCCACGGGGCCGGCCCACCATTGGTTTTTTTAACACACCCTTTATCATACTAAAGAACTTCTCTTCTATTCCTAGTTTCCTAAAAACTTATATTTTGATTGGATATTGAATTTTATCAAATCCCTTTCTTCTGTATCTATAGAAATTAAATGGTTTTTCTCCTTTATTAATTACATTAACATAATTGTCAAATTTATTGGCATAAATCTTTTTCATAATTCCTTTATTACCCTTTTAATGTTTATAGTCTATAGTGATGTCAACTATATTGTGGATATTTGAAAATGTGTTATTTTCTTGATCATTCTAGAGTTTGTTTTTATTAATCTTTCCAAAACGTAGCTTTGATTTTCTCTATTGTTTGTCCTCTAGGGGACACAAAACAAATGTGATGGAGGAAATCCCTAAGAAGTGCTTAGTACGGATGGTTAGTAAGCTAGGCGCTTAGGAGATATGAACAAAACTCGTCGAATGTGTGAAGTATAGTTAAGGAATAATCAAGTATCTTTTGAGACACAGGCAGAATGCATACGATGTGTTAAATATAGTAAGCAGGTGAGTTAGTAACTTGTAAGAGATGCTAAAGATACATAGAATAAATGGCATATGTGCTAGGACCAACAGGATTATTACTTATAGACATGTCGTGAGGTATCCCACCACCTGAACTACATTATACTTAAATTGGCCATCAATTGGTGACACTCAGTATTGTCCCACTGAAAACAGATAAAACGTCCATGTTCAGGAAGCTAACTGGTGAGCTACAGCTCAGGTAACTGAGGTGTCATTGGCCCTGAGCACCTTCGGTGTGACTGGGCCTCCTGTTCAAACCTCAGGTGAGCCCCCCAGATAAAAGGATATCTCAGCCTCCCTCTGTTGCTTGCTTAGCTTTGAGAAACAACCCTGCCTCCCTTCCTTGTCCTCAGGACCTGTTCCCTGCCGCCTCCAACTGGAACGAGACTTCCTAGGTCTTTCTCCCCTTCCCTGGCCTTTTCACTTTCCTTCCTTCCAATTGTCTTCAACTCCTTTCCTATGTACTCAAACATTACAGATCTGTTCTTTTTCAGCTTTGTGACGTGTGTTTCATCTACTTCTCTCATTCTTGTGAAAAGCCTCATGGTGTTTTCTCACCTTCGGTGTGACTGGGCCTCCTGTTCAAACCTCAACTCTTGTGCTCGTTTGAGAGAATGAACACTGAATATCGCCGGATTCAAGAAATGTGCTGCTTCACCCTGTTTGTACCCCATCCTAAGGGTGTTAACTTACCCCACCTCTTTCCTTTGCTTCTTTTTCAAAATGTATTTTGTATTTTTATTTTATTTCGTGGCTGGCTGATATAGTGATCTTAACCCTTGACCCCGTTGTTGCAACACCACATTCTATTTTGTTTTAAAATTTCTATAAGCCATGTGACTCAAGCATTTTAATTTGGTCTATGAGCCTTTCTATTCCAAGGCCTCTGAGGTATCTTGCCTGGTAGCATATTGGAGACTATCATTCTATCAAGGGAATTTCTCATGTTAAGAGGCCCCAAAAGATGAGGAGAGAAGAGATCATAATTGATAGTTTGGAGAATTTCCCTAAAAAAATAAGACAATTATACGAAACAATTGATTAAAATATCAGGGGCCCAGCTCTGATCTGGGTGGATATAGCGTCAATCATGGGTCACAGGTTTATGTTGGTGATCCGAAAGGGATCATAATTAATTTTACGTTAGAAGTTTTAGCTGAAACAGTCAGACAAATAACCGGCATAATTAACTGGGGGGTTGCAGTGATTAGGCTAGCCTAAAGGCACGCAGAGCTGATTGGGGAGAGGTGTTCGGGATAACTCCTGTGGCGGGGCCTCTCCCTGATTGTATGTAAATTACAGGAGAAACATGGAACATGGAGGTTATGTTGATCGAGCACTGTTTCCAGTGCACAGGCTCTTCCCATCCCGTACGCCTGTGGTAAACACAGGGCCCTCAGGGCACCTTCTCCTTGTGCAGAAACCCCAGTGACCACCTCTAGCCTCCTCCACTCAGACCCTACCCACTCCCCATTGCTTCCACAAGGTCTGGCATCGCTGAGGCCCCGAGATCCTATAACCCTGGATAGCACAGATCCCTGTTACTCACCTGACAGAGCACCCACCATCCCCCCATTCCAGCACTCTGCCCGCCCTGACTGCCCGTCACTCCTCTTCAC
>NW_007738091.1:5169-5833 GCF_000696425.1 Galeopterus variegatus
TACACTTGACTGTTTCTTCTCCAGCAGCTCACTCCACTGGATGTCTCCCCCATTTCTCCCTACTCTTCCCTATTCACCCAATCTGCCCCTCTTTACCCTATTCACCTCCAGTGGGCCCTTCATTAACCCCCATTCCCCTAATTCCAGACCATTTACTCACATCCTGCAGTTCGTCCCCAACGATTCCCCTCTAGGTCTATGCCTCACCCGCATGTGGCCCAGCAGGTTGCCATTTGTGTCCCAGAAAGCAGGACTCCCAAGATCCACCAGAAATGGGGAGATCCAACCTCCCCCCTCTGCAGGATTACCTTTAATGGACCTGAGACCAAGAGAAGATTCTGTCAGTAGGAAGATGAACAGTTTTGTTTCCAGTGCCCTGGAGTATTCTTGCAGCAGACAGCACCAGGAGCAATCTGCTCATCCCTCACTTCCTCTCATTGGAAAAGCACTGAATGTAATATGTTTGACTCACATGGTTCATAAAAAAAGTGAGCCCACGGCTCAATTTCTTACAGCATAATTCAGGGAAAGACAGAGTGCCTGGAGGGCACAGACAGGGTCTCAGTTCTAAGTCATCCACCTGTCTTGAAAACTTCAAACACTGCCCACCCCCGGGTTTTGCATAGCTTGGGTTGCCTAGGTCCACCACAAAGATGGCCCTGGT
>NW_007738091.1:6986-8338 GCF_000696425.1 Galeopterus variegatus
AACAGGTGTTACCCTCAGGACTGTGACCTTGGGACCAACTTACTCAACCTTTACATAGATTAATTTTTTTTAGATTCATGTTTTAGACCTCTTGTAAAAAGTTTCTGTGTGCGCGCATGTGTGCCAGTGGGCGTGGATGAAGGAAGTAATTTACATCATTTTGTTAAGGTGTGGAAAGACAGTGGTGAGCTTTAGCACAATCTTTTCACAGATGTCACTGTGCATACTAAAAACATAAAACCTAGGGCCGAGCCCATGGCGCATTTGTGAGAGTGCAGCGCTGGGAGTGCAGCAGCACTTCTGCCGCGGGTTCGGATCCTATATAGGGATGGCCGGTGCGATGCGCTCACTGGCTGAGCGCAGTGCGGCCGGTCACAAAAAGGACAAAGAAAAAAAGAGCATAAGACCTCTTCCAGTCTCAATTATTTTAGGTTTACCTAATGTGGTCCCTGCTCACCTGAACATTGCTGAATTTGGCACCCCCAGGAAAATGATACCTCCGTGCCTCTGGAATTGATTATCTGTTTTTTAGTCTGCCTTCTTTTTCAATTTATTCACTTGAACAAAACAAACACATTGAGCATATCTATATTGTTATGAATCCGACATCTAGACTCTGACTTCATCATGACAGTAATAGAATAAAATATGCTTGTTCAACATTTTATTTATTTTTTGAAAGGATGGGACATCCACATACTAGTCTTCGAAAGCTATGAAAAGATGCACAGTTGTCTCCTTCCCAGTTCTTTTCCCGGACCCACCACCGTGTCTTCCATCTCCAGCGTAATCAGGGTTACCAGCTTGTGTTTTCCCAGGGATGGTTTCTACATAAACAATACCACTCTTCTCCTTTTTATACACAAACGGTAGCCCGTTATACTTCGCATCCCACACCTTGGTTTCTTACCTAATATCGTAACTTGGAGAGTATCCCACATCACTATGCAAGTGTTGTCCAAGTTCTCTTTTATTCATTTTTGTCTACCAAGGAGTTTTCTGTATGAGTATACCACAATTGTGGCAATCAAAACGCAGGTGGTGTCATTTGGACAGCTTCCAATGTTTTNTATACCACAATTGTGGCAATCAAAACGCAGGTGGTGTCATTTGGACAGCTTCCAATGTTTTGTTTTCACAGAGCATCAGCGAATGCCTGTGCGTGTTCATCATTTTGTACATACATGAGTATATACATTACTAGAAGTTAAACTGCTGGCTCAAACCCACGTGCATTTGTGGTTTTGGTTACTTTCGAATCATTCCTCTCTGAATGAGAACAGCTTGTCCTGGACTTGCTATTTGCTGGAGGTTCATGTGGGGTAAGAAACTGGGGCCACATTCTAGGCAGA
>NW_007738091.1:9119-12263 GCF_000696425.1 Galeopterus variegatus
AAGAATGTCCTTTCCGTTTGCTTGTTGTAACAACTTCATGGAAGTATAGTTGTTATATCTGGGGTGGGGAAGAAGATATAACAACTATACTTCCCACTTCTGTTAGTTCTTCAGATTTTCCTTCTCCAAGTCAGTAAATAGGGGCAGCTGTAGGGCTCTTCACAAGGAAAAGTCCCTTGTCTTTCCCCAGCATCACAACTGTTCCTTCCCTCAGTACAGACTACTTCCTGCAAATATGGCCTGTCTGAGTGATTCCTTGTCAAGGCCCCTGCCTGTTTCTCCTCAGACCCCAAATGGTCTAGGAAACATGCTACTTCTTACCTGTCCATGTACTCTGTTACCACTGATATATCTGTTTATGGTTCTACACCTTGGAGTGGAACTTGAACCTCAGCTCAGTATCCTTACCAGTGCTGTCTCGCATCCGCAGCCTTGAGCACTCTCTCTGAAATCTTCTGCACTGGTACTTGATTTCCTCCGCTTTGGGCAGTCCTCTCCTGAGGGTTTCAGCTATCTCCTAATTTTGTCAGATACAGAGACTATACTTCTGCTACCTTTTCTCTTATAGCTTTTGAGTGAAGACTGAGACACATATAAGAAAGGGTGACTTTACTCCCCATCTTTAAACCAAAAATCAGAACATACTTTTAAAACATTAATTAAATCAACACAACTTTCTTTCAGTGTACATAATAGACGCGGATTTTCTATCTAACGTGCAAAGAGCTTTTACTTCTGGCTTTGGCCTCTCCCGTGAGCTTTCTTTCCTGTACGGGTTCTCTGACGTTCAGGGAGGTTTGATTTTTTAATAAAGTTTTTCCCACATTCTACTGTACACTTACAAGGTTTCCCTCAAGTATGAGTTCTCTGGTGTACAGTGAATGTTGAGTTTCCTCTGAAGGCCTTGCCACACACAGAACATTCATAGGGTTTCTCTCCTGTATGAATTCTCTGATGTGTGACGAGTGTTGACTTGTGTCTGAAGGCTTTGCCACACTCATTACATTCATAGGGTTTTTCTTCTGTATGAATTCTTTGATGCACAATGACATTTGGTTTGTAGGAAAATGCTTTTCCACATTCACTGCACTTGTAGGGTTTCTCTCCTGTATGAGTTCTCTGATGCACAGTAAGGGTTGATTTGTTATTGAAAGACTTCCCACATTCAGTACATTTATGACGTTTCTCTCCTGTATGAGTTCGCTGATGTATAATGAGAGTTGAATAATACTTGAAAGTTTTCTTACACTCACTACATTCATGGGGATTCCTTTCTGTATGAGTACTAAGATGTATAATTAGATCAAGCTTTAGTAGGAAAGACTCCCCACATTTAGAGCATTTGTAGGTTTTCTTTCCTGGGTGGGTTTTCTGATGGATAATGAGGGTTGACTTCCGAGCGAAGGCTTTTCCACATTCATTACATTCATAAGGTTTCTCTCCTGTATGAGTCCTGTAATGTGCAATGACAGCTGCCTTTTCTCTGAAGGCTTTCCCACATTCGGAGCACTTAAAGGGTCTCTCTTCTGTATGAGTTCTCAGGTGTGTAAGGAGCTGACATTTTTGCCTAAAGGCTTTTCCACATTCAGTACACCCAAAGGGTTTCTCTCCCGTATGAACTGGCAGGTGTCTAATAAGCCAAGATTTATGGCTAAAGGCTTTTCCACATTCAGTACATACAAAGGGTTTCTCTCCCGTATGCGTTTTGCAATGTACAACGAGGTGTGATTCCGTGCTGAATGTTTTCCTACACACAGTACATTCAAAGTGCTTCTCTCCATTTTTAATTCCCTGATGTACACTAAGACCTTTCTTTTGCCTGAGGGCTTTCCCACACTCTTTATATCCACACGGTATCACTCCAGGATTTGTTTTCTCATACTCGGGGTGGAAGAATAATTTTGTATGTCCATTATCATGCTTCTTTTCTGCAAAGCTTCTACTAAATAAGTTTAAATTACCCACAATATTATTTCCAAATGATTCATGTTTATGAGGTCTTGGTATTGAAGCAGCAATCTTTGTACTCAGATATAGTGTGTTCCCAAATTCATTTGAGACACAGCCACTCCTGGTGGTCATTGTTTGCTTGTCAGAGAATCCAACTTGCGTCAAAGGACATTTATCTTGGTCATCCTGATGCTGTCTCTCAATCTGTTTTTCAATGTTGCAGACTTCTAGAAAGAAGTATAATAAACCATCTTAATACTTGGACATTATGGAACAGCCCTTCTTTAGAAATGCTCTGCCATATGAAAGTTGATAATATCTCATTTTATCAGAGTTCCTGGAGAGAGAGTCTTTTGCTAACCTCCTACCTGCTGGTCTTTTTGCTACCGAGAACAATCTTACCCTGGCATTTCAGTCCTTCTTACCTCTACTTATATATCATCTCTGACTTCCATCACCTCTAGGAACCTTATCACCCTTAAATCTTCAGTTATCACATGAACTCTTAACTGACCCAATGTATACTATTTCCACCTAGGTAAAAACACAACAGTGCGATTCCTGGACTCAAGTCTTGCAACCCTCAATCCACATTCTCAGTGAATGAGAGAAAAAAATCTAGAATAATTAACCTGTCAAAAACAAAGAAAATCCTATAAATCTTTGCTTAATCTGGGTTCACCTGTGTATGCTTCCCAGCTTGCATTCACAGTTCTTCAACACCAGCACCACCTTCTCTGCTCCCGTCCACACTATTTCCAGTAAAAACTCTACCTCTTACGAACTCTGAACCCTTCCTCGTGTTCTTTCACCCACACGACCTTGTCCTCCACATTTTGCTATATTGAGAATCTAGATAACTTTCAATAGGCACATCAGTCTTTCCAAAAAAGCTTACTCTCATCTTCTGATTTGAATTTTTATTAATATTTTAAGTAGTTTGTTATCTGTACCACTCATTTAGACAGTTAAAATTGCAAAGGCTTGCTTTTAATTTCGTATTTGATCAAGTAGGAAATGCACATTATTTTACATTTCAACATCTCTCAATCCAGATGTACCTTACAATGAATGATATGCCATAGAATAATTGGTGGCAATTTTCCCTTCTCAGTGCCATATCTTTAAATCAATGGTATCTTGAAATCAATAAAATATGGTAAATAATTTTTTGCACATATGCTTAATTTTTAA
>NW_007738091.1:13190-14963 GCF_000696425.1 Galeopterus variegatus
AAGGAGTGTCTCTACATACTTCACATGTTCTTGAATATAAAGTGAAAAAAGAAGGTGAATAAACTGAGCACAGTAGGGTAACATTTTGCTTAGGAAGGAAATGAATAGATAAATTTATATTCATATAGGCTCATGTAAGAAACAAGAGAAAGATAAAGTTTTAAATTTTAATAAAGTTTACTTATGGAGAAAGAAAGGGAAAGAGTGGAATGGAAAGGAAAAAAGCTGGATTTCTCTGAACATACATTGTTTTCTAGACTTGACTTTGGAACAAGTAAATCTTTTGTCAATTATCTTCTTCTTACATAATCACAAAGCAACGTTGAATATAAAAGGATTCCTTAATAGTAGTAAACATCTCTTTATCTGTATTTCCTAACCATGCTGAAAAGTCTTGATTCCCAATGGCACCACCCCAATGACCTCAACTGATTCAACTCATTATACACATACAATGGTCTCGGAATAATACTACCACCACCACTATCAACGGTAAGATTAATAAGTTAAAAACACTAAAGTCCAGAATCTGATTTAGGAATATGACCTCGAATACATGAGATATTCTTTCTTTAAAAACGTTTATATGTAGTTCCTAGCTCTGTCAAAGAAAAGGCCTAGAAATGATTCCCCCACATCCAAACTGTGGTCTTAAAACACTTTCCCCTAAAAAGAACTGGAGCTCCCTGGAGATATGGCCAATTCCAGGTCCGAGACAGAAAATATACACAATGAGCCTGGAACATCTTAAAACACCAGGAAGCAAGGAAGCTACCAAAGAGTCAGGAGCCAACTTGAAGGCATCTCCACTAGCTAAAGATGGGACAGTTGGATTCACAAGAAGGATAATAAGGCAATGGATTAAACATAAAAATGTTTCAATCCGTTAAGTGCATAACTGACATACAGAAACAGATACAATTTATTGGCCACCTTTAGATGATGTTACAAAACCAACTCGTTATCTTGAAAACTGGTAAATAGACAGAAAAACTCAATCACATAACCTGTCTTTTCTGTATGTGTAACTCACAGTAACCAAGTAGGTGAGGGGCAGTTTCTCTTTCTAGAATCCTTCAGCTCACGCAAGAGAAGGAATGATAGAATTAGAATATCACCATTTTGCAACCATTAATGAATTCATGGATCTAACGTAGAACAAAGAAAGACAACCATGTATTACATGCCTCCTGGTGGAAGTAGCTGGGAAGTAAACTTGCTAAAAGTAGAAAACAAAATCCGATCCATCTTTTACATCTAACTACCAACTGACAAGAAAGACAGGGGACAGAGAACCATGCTAAATACCACCACAGGGTATTGAACAGCCAAATCCAGAATGTGGAAAACTAAAGGAAAAATGACCCAGTTCCTTAAAAAGGAAATACCACGGGGAAAAACGACATGGAGGGGAATCATCTATAGATTATAAGAGATAAGAATTTGAGTAGCTACGAGTACACCCAGCACCAAGAAACTGGTTTCTAAATACCATTCCCACTAACTGAAATCAGAAATCTTTGGAGAAATTGCTAATTCCAGGTCTAAAACAGGGAAAATACAAGATGAACCTGGAACATATGTTTGTGCGAGAAAGTGAGGAAGTGCTCAAAGAAAGATAGGGACATGGCAATAGGACAGAGACACCGGCCTCAAGGGACGCCTATTAGTCACATTGAGGACAATTTGAGCATGAAAATGAACAGTGACAGCAATGGATGATAACCCACTGAAAAAATAAGAATCAACCAACTTAGTAGTAACTGATTCAGA
>NW_007738091.1:15657-17016 GCF_000696425.1 Galeopterus variegatus
AAGGAACAGGATATTCATACAGTTTGGCAGTTCCTCGAGATGTTAAATGTAAAATTACCACATGGGACAATTCTAACCCTATTTATCTACATGAAAGAAATGAAACCATACATCACCACGAAAAATCGTATATCAATGTTCATAGCAGCAATATTCATAATAGTCAAAAACTGACAACAACCCAGATGGCCATCAGCAGAAGAACAGATCAACAAAATGGGGTCTATCCATACAATGGAATGTTATTCCTCCATAAAAAGGAACGAAGTACTGATACATGCTACAATGTGGATAAACCTTGAAAACTTGCCAAGTGAAAGAAATCACACGACAAAGGCCACATATTGCATAATTCCATTTCTATGAAACCTTCAGAATAGAAAAAAACCGAGAGACAGAAAGTAGATGGGACGAAAGGAACAGTGCAGAAACTTGCAGGCGAGCACCAACTTAAGGAAACTGCTCTGGTGGGTGTGAGACATGGGAGGGGGTGTCTGTCTTGTATCGGAGGAGCTCATGTCCCTGTCCTCCAACAGCACCAAGGGCCACAGCCTTTTCCCGAGATATTCTTGAAAGCCCATTTAGAGGGCCCAAGCCCTGACTGATCGGCTGGGAGGCACCTCATGTCCCCAGAGCCTGGGACAATCCTACTCACCCGAAAAGCTCCAAATTGGGATTTTTCCTTCTGCATGGCAAGGCTCTTCCACCTCCAACTTGAGGATGAGGTCTGGCTTAGTAACCTGCTGCCCTGTTAACGAGAAATGACAGAAATATCTCCTTGGTCTTCAGAGCCTCTGAGACAGAGGAAGCTGCAGTTTGGGGCAGCACCAGGGACCTACTGCTTGACACAGTTGTAAAGTCAAACCATTCAACCTGGGTTTAGAGTTCACAAACATCTTGTCAGGAGAGAATGGGGGTGGGGTGGGGTGGGAATAAGAAAGAAAAGGCTCTCTATTGGAGGCAATAATCAGAAACAGCAAACTGACCCAAGAAAGCCATTCTTACCCACACAGACCAGGTTGCAGATGGTCTCCAGCATCACATCTCTGTACAGGGTCCTCTGTGGAGGGTTCAGGTACTGCCACTCCTNGTGGGAGAATCAAAAATCACAGTAGAAAAACGATTCCATTAAGTAATAGAATATTTAAGACAATGGGATATTAACACAAGAATAGGAAAATAGTCCAGAGGAAGTCAAAAGAGATTCCAAACGTGTATAGACACCTGATTTATAACAAAGTTGGCACAGTAAAGCAGCGGGGAGAAGATGATCTTTCCAATAAATGTCGATGGGTTATTGAATATCTATATGGTAAAAAATGAAATCTTTTTGTCCCACTCACCATACACAAAAAACAG
>NW_007738091.1:18572-19050 GCF_000696425.1 Galeopterus variegatus
ACTCATTGTGAGCTGGTCCCCACGGCTCAGGAAAGTTACGTGGGGCAAATGTAGATTCATCTAAGCATGCCCCACTTGCACCGCAGCTGAGGGGCCCCAGAAAGCCGCCTGCTTGTATTTTACACCTCCAGGGCCACAAGACCCACTGAGCTAAAGCACTGAAGGACATCTGGTTATGGGGGGCCGGGTCCAGAACAGAGGCCGGGCTGTTCAAGCCAGCCCCCTCTTTATCTCAGGATGTTACATTTCCAGCACATTCCACAATTATTCTTGAGAAGTAGAAGTAAGAAAAAGGGGAGGACCACATCAGCGCAAGGCCACCCGGAGAACTGCTCTGCACATGTCCAACACAGATGACTGTCACAGATGTACTGATGAGCAAAAAAACCAGAATCAGACGAGTACACACTGCATGATTTTATTTATAGACAGCAAGAGAACAGGCAAGGCTAATCCAAGTCAGGACAGTGATTACTTT
>NW_007738091.1:19871-21543 GCF_000696425.1 Galeopterus variegatus
GGTGGTGGCTACACAGTGTGTTCACTTTGTAATAATGCATCAAGCTGTACACTTATAAACTGTGGACTTCATGTCTGTTATATTTAAATGTACTTTAGATCTTTATATATACAAATTATTTTCGACAAAAACGCAGAGGCAATTCAATGGACGATGGGAGTTCCTATTTGAACAAATGGTTCTGGAACAATTTGATATTGATATGCCCAAAAAAGGGCATCAATGAACGTCTCCAACATATATAAAATTTAACTCAAAATGGATCGTAGACCTAAATGTAAAGTCTAAACCTATACTATTTCTAGACTATGAGAGAAAGTCTTTTTGACCTTGGCTTAGCCAAACACTTCTTAGATGTGATATCAAAATTCAAGACATGGTTAAGAGATCGAAAAGACACACTACAGAATGGAAGAAAATATTTGCAAATCAAATATCTGGCAAAGAACTTGTACTGAGAATATATAAAGAACTCTCAAAACTGAAAAAAACAAAAACAAAGGGCAAAACACAGATACATCATGAAAAAAGATATAGAGATGGCAAATATGCACATAAAATGATGCTCAACATCACTAGTCATGAGGGACCTGCAAATTAACATCGCAACGAGATACCGCTATATGCCTATTACAATGGGGAAAGAAATCCGACAATACTAAGTACTGGTGAGGAACCAGACATCTCCTATTATAGGCAGGAATGTGAAATGGCACAGCCACTTTGGAAAGTGGTTTTCCAGTTGTTTATGAAGTGAAGCATATACTAGCATACAATCCTGAAATTCCGTTCCCAGGTATATTTACTTCAATGAAATGAAAACTTACGTAAACCCGAAAGCCTGCACATGAATATTTATACAGCAGCTATATTTTTAATCACCAAAACACGGAAACAACCCAAATGCTTTTCAACCAGTAAATGGGTAAACAACCTGCAATCCACAAAATGTAATACTGCACAGCAATCAACATGAAAGAAGTAGTGATACACACACAAGAATACGGATGAACTGCAAACGTATTATGCTAAGTGAAAAAAGCCAGACTCAAAAGGCTACAGACGGTATGATTCCATTTATACAACACTATGGGAAAGGCAAAATGACCGAGACCAAAAATATATCAGTGATTGCCCGGAGCCAATGTACACTAAAGGGCTGACTACAAAAGGGATACACATTGGGAGGTGATAGAACTCTTCTGTATCTTCACTATTTTGGTGATCTTTACCAAGGCAGATAGAGTCTCTTCTGGGGAGAATGGAATTGGATTCAGCTTACACAAGAAGTTCAGTGGGAATTAGAAGTTTAGAGTATTCACACTGTCCCAAATCCTCCCACATATCACCATTCGAACACTCAGCACCCCATCCCTTTCTATACAGAGTCCTATGGTTCAAATGACAGACTGGCAATATAGGCAAGGAATTCAGCGGGTGTACAAGGTACTAATTTTTTACAGAATGTCTGGGTTTCTGTCTGTGTCTTGAGCAGATAATTTAGGAGACTGAGCTTGCCATTCTTTCTCTTTGCACCGGCCAGCCCCATTGGAAGCAGCCACTCCAGTGAGGAAATAGTCCCTCATGTCCTTTGTATTCTTTGGTTGGGGGTGGATACTCAACTACCCAAAGCCTGGCTTTCAGTGTTCACTTCATTCAGGGTAAGCACAGA
>NW_007738091.1:22013-22348 GCF_000696425.1 Galeopterus variegatus
AGATCAAGAAAACAGCTAGCTGCCACTTCCTGCCAAGGAAATCTCGAGCCCCCTTCCTTAATGTCAGTTGGGCTCCCCCTGCCTTCACCCCCAACCAGCCTAGATAACCAAATCGCACACCTCCTTGAGGGCCCATAAAGAGTACCATCACTCTGGGCACTGATCTCTGAATGTGATACCTATTCATCAAAAAGTGAAGAAGTCAATTCTGAAGAATTGAAGTAAACAATGTGTATTGGTCCGTTTCCATTGCTTCTAACAAAATCCTTGGAAGTGGGTAAGTTGTAAAGAGAATGAAATTCATTGCTTACAGTTTCTTTATCTTTTTTTTTTTT
>NW_007738091.1:23017-25813 GCF_000696425.1 Galeopterus variegatus
AGCGGCGCACTCTCCAGTGCGCCACCGGGCTGGCCCTGCTTACAGTTTCTGAGGCTGGAAGTCCATAGGCCATCTGATGCTGGCGCCAGTAACCCAGGGGTCTTGCACTGCTAGATGGTAGAAGCAGAGAGAGCAGAGAGCAGAGACTCTCCTCTTCCTTTAAATCCCTCAGAACCACACCTGAGCACCAGTTTTAATCCGTTCACTACTGCACGGTCCTACAATCCCAACACCTCCTCAAGGCTCCACCCTTCAATTACCATCACAGGATTGGGAAATCCCTCGTAATGGTCACAGTAAGGGCTAAGTTTCTAATACATAAAACTTGGTGGACACAATTCAAGCTTCAGTGAGTTCTGAGGGGCCATAATTCAATCCACTACAGATGGCTCTTCTAAATGCCTATCGAGAAGTTCATAGTATTTCTGGGAAGGCTGCATGAACAAGCTCACAAAGGGAGAAGATCATGCGTAGGAACACAGCCAAAATTTTGCCCACAGAACAGGCTGGGGTGGAAATGCTGACATTATTAATTGTTGATACTTCTGGAAACTGGATTTGATGCCCTAGAGCTCTTTTCTTTATATTGTTCTGATTATGCATCCTTTCTAATAAATTAGAACATTTCTAGTATATTTTGAACTGGTGTTCCTTTAGTGCTTAAATGTAAATTTGTACCTTTACATCATTTGGTAAACCCTTCTTTTCTTGTTATGTGGCACTTATTCCCCATTAAGAGAAAAGACAAAACAGCTATTCTTAACAATAGTAGATTTTATTTATTTTTTTGTACCCGAGTTTGCTATTAAGTCTAGAAACATATTTCCCTTATATCATTTCCAAGGGATTACGCTTATTGAAATTTATTAAATTGGGTTTCCCTTGATACCTGTGACCAGATTTCATGGTGAGGTTAGGCTTCCAACTGACAGCTCTCATATATATTCAAGGGTTCAAAAAAGATTTCGGTCTTGAACAACCTCTCTTATGTAAAATGGTCCTTCAGTATATACCCATGATACAAGTACAAAGGCCAAGTTTTTTGCTTTAGGACCTTGGCTCTTGCTATTCCTTCTGCCTGAAATGCTCTTCCCCCCAGTATAGCTGGCACCTCATTTTCAGGTCTAAGCTCAAATATCATGTCCTCAGGAAAACCTTCACTGATCACCCTAGCTAAAGCATGATCCCCCACCTCACTTTTTTCATTTTCTTTTTCTTTGACTTTTCTATGAAAGATTTTCCATTTCCGGTTCTTTTGTAAGGTTTCTCTTCTCTCTGAGTTCTTTAATCCATGCTGAGCTTTGGCTCCTGGAAGATTTTTCTCATGATCAGGACAGTCATAGAGTTTCTCTCCTAGGCGAGTTCTCTGACGTACAGTGAGTTTTGACTTCTCTCTGAAGGCTCTACTACACTTATCACATTTATAGCCTTTCTCTCCTGTATGAGGCCTTTCATGTGCAATGAAGTATGATTTCTGGGAGAAGGTTTTCTCATATATATTACACTCATACGGTTTCTCCCCTGTGTGAACTCCCTAATGAATAATTAGATACGATTTCTGGAAGAAAGCTTTATCACATTTGTTGCATTCATAGGATTTCTCAAATTTTTCTCTTGTATGAGCTCTCTGATGGAACATGAGATATGACTTCCAGAAGACTTTCCCACGTACAGTACATCCATCAGTTTTTTCTCCTCCATGAATTCTCTGATGAGCACTGAGGCTCACCGTAAGGATAAAGGCTCTTCCACAGTCTGAACACACATAACGTTTCTCTCCTGTATGGGTTCTTTGACGTCTATGCAGCATTGATTTCTCTCTGAAGGATTTGCCACATTCATTACATTCAAAAGGTTACTCTCCTGTGTGTGTTGTCTGATGTACAAGAGAACACCCACACAGCGGATTTCAAGGTTTGCCCACATTCAGAACATTCACAGGGCTTCTCATCTGTGTGAGTTTCTCTGGTATATGATGAGCTTTGTCTTTTCTTGGAAGGTTTTGCCACACTCATTGCACACATACGGTTTTTCACCTGCATGTGTTCTTTGAGGTATATGCAGTGTTGATTCCTCTCTGAAGGACTTATGACATTCATTACATTCAAGGAGTTTGTCTCCTGTATGCATTCTCTGATGTATACTGAGGTGTGCCTTCGTACTGAAAGCTCTTCTACATTCTCTACATTCATAAGGTTCCTCTCTTGTATGAGCGATCTGATGAACAATAAGGAGTGAATTCTCACTCAGGGATTTTCAACACTCAGGACATTCATAGGTTTTCTCTCCACCTTGAGTCATATTATGCTGAACAAAGGACGGGTTATGATTATGACCCTTCCCATACCTTGAAAAGATAAAACTATAGTGACCCAGAACAGATCTGTGGTTGCATGAGGCTACGGGTAAGAGGAAAGTCACACGAAAGACAGGTAAGTTCCATAGGAGATTTCATTCCCAAATTACACTTTGACATGATGTCTCCCGCTCACTGAGGAATGCTGCAGGAAATACAGCCACATGTCACTTAACAACAGGGTTAGCTCTGAGAAGTGCATCGTTGGGCAGTACCATCTCTGTGCAAACATCACAGAATGTACTTACACAAACTTACAAACGTAGGCTATACAGTACAGTCATTACAATTTTATGGGATGCCCATCACTCGGCCACCAAACGCACACATCATTGTATATGCGGTCCATCATTGACCGAAACATCATGATGCAGTGCATGACTATCTGCAGGAAACCAGGAACTGCATTTATCATCAGGCTGTGGTTGAAGACAATTCCA
>NW_007738091.1:26382-26612 GCF_000696425.1 Galeopterus variegatus
AAAGATCCCATCAGGCATTCAGTTCCTAGAATTATCTGCCTAGAAATCCCCTCACACACCACCGGGTCATGAGGCCGCTCTCTGCAAGAGTTTGTGCAAACATGAGGTTTTAACACCGACCTGTGTATTCTTGACTCTTTTCCTCATGTGAACCTTGTACACAAAATGCTTCATGTATATTAAGTCGCATACTGACCCATTAAATGTCTTTCTAGGTATTTTCCTTAATG
>NW_007738091.1:30186-47160 GCF_000696425.1 Galeopterus variegatus
GTATCCAGAATATTCAAGGAACTCAAACAAGTTAACAGTAAAAAAATCAATTAATCCAATTGAAAAAAATGGGCAAAGGAGCTAAACAGACATTTCTCAAAAGAAGACATACAAATGGCCAACAAATATATGAAAATACGTTCAACATTACTAATCATCAGGGAAATGGAAATCAAAACCACACTGAGATATCATTTCACTCCAATTCCTTTGGCTATTATCATAAAGACGGAATAACAAATGCTGGCAAGGAAGCAGAGAAAGTGGAACCCTTTTACGCTGTTGTTGAGACTGTCAATTAGTACAGCCATTATGGAAAATAGTTTGAAGGTTCCTCAAACAGGTACAGATAGAACTGCCGTATGATCCAGCCATCCCAGTACTGTTTATATATCCCAAGGAGTGAAATCATCATGTCGAAGGGATACCTGCACTCCCATATTCATCACAGCTCTATTTACTATAGCCAAGATATGGAATCAACCTAAGTGTCCATTGATGGATGATCAGATAAGGAAAATGTGGTATATATACACCATGGAATGCTACACAGTCATAAAAACGAATGAAATTCTGCCATTAGCAGATACACGGATGAGGCTGGAGAAAAGTATGTCAATTGAAATGAGCCAGGCGCAGAAAGAGAAATACTGCATGTCCTCACTCATAAGTGGGAGAAGAAAGGAGGAAGGAAAGAGGGAAGGAAGGAAGGAAAGAGTGACAATAATGTGTCGAAATTTGAGATGGATAGAACACAACCATTGTCACTAGAGGTGGGAAAGAGGCAGGAGGAGAGGGGTTATCGAGAAATTGGTTAATAGACACAAGGAATGTTTACATTTCGTAATGATAAACATGCTAATTATCCTGATTTGACCATAACACATTGTACACTGGTATTGATATTCAACCATGACCTCCAGAAATATGTTTCATCAATTTTTTTCAATGAAATTATAAATAAATAAATATTAGTGGCTATGCAAAAACTAATAAAAATAAAATCAAAACCTAGCCAAGGAATGGAGCTTCCTAGCAGACAAGGAAAAGAGAGAAAGTGGGGGAGTAACTCAGATCTCTTGTTCTCCAAAGGATGAGAACCTTCTGGGTACAAAAGATTTCCACTGTCTCAAGGAATCAGGAGGTGGAAAAAAGGAATGGTGGGTCCTTTGTGGCCCATCGCCATCCTGCCCCTTCCTGCCCCCTAACATCATCCTATACCACCTAATGTACACACACACACACACACACACACACACACACCCCTATGTGGAATTTGAAATCATCTAGTGGTGGTGGGTGTCAGGGTGTAGCGATTGCCAGATCCAGAAATGTTTCTGAGCCATGGATACAGCCCTTCAGAAACTATCCCAGGGCCGACGGTGCATATCCACAAGCTGAGTGAGACCAGCTTCTCTGCTGTGGAATCAGGACCCACACTCTGCCCTGGGCATTCCCTACAAACAGCCCCTCCAAGGGTGACTTCCTCATACAGTAGCTTAAGGAGCAGGTGGCTAGGTGAAGAGGTATGGAAAGGTGACAGGTATCTGGTCCCACCACAGAGTCTGCATGATGTGACACTCTCACCCAAAGACAATGAGAAAGGCCCCCGCCTTGTTGGTGAGTTATCATTACAATTGCTCTTCAGATACATTTTACCAAAACTATGAAAGCACTGCCAATTGTGAGACGTCGTTTTGGACCGAGGCATCAGATAAGGTGGGCATAGCAACAGCACAGAAGGAGCCACGTCTCTGGTGACCTTGCAGCCTCGAAATACCTGCCTCCAGGAGACAAATCTCCTTCCGTCCTCTCGAAGCCACTGGCATTTGTGGTGGTGATGGTATGTGCAGCCAAACCGAATCCTGAACAATACATCAGACTTTTCTGTCCCGGCCAACGTGAGTGTCAGTAAAGAGGAGACGCAGAGGACTAGTGTGAGGCAGTGGACAATGGTGAATGAATGACAAGGTGGGAGTGAATGGGGGAAGGAGAGACAAAAGGCAGCGTGGAGTGAATGTGGGGGATGGGAGGCACAGAGAAGGAGGACTTCACATTCAATTTTGAATTGATTTGAGGTTACAGATGATTTCAGTAAACGGTGGGAAAATGAGGTACAATATAAATGAAAAAAAGGTGAAAGTGGGAGCAGACTGAGTGAACGGGACAATGAAAGGTGGTGAATGTGAATAGAGCTGATGTAAGTACTAAGGATCAGAGCATGAATGCATGGTGTTTAGGGCATAATATGAGTGAAGATAGGTGAATGTATGGGGAAAGCAGGAGTGCACGGGGTAATGTGGGGCATAGAGGGAAGAATGGGGTGCACAAGGGGCAGAGTAAGAGGGAATGAACATGAGTGCATGGTAGAGTGTGAGTCTGTCTGCGGTTTTTTGCGTGGGGGCATAAGGAGGGAGAAGGTGAGCGACTAGAGGGGACTGGGGGCAGATGGATTACACGCGGGAACTGTGGGGTGGTGATCCAGGAATGTGGGGTACATGGATCCCAGTGTCAATCAGCAGACGTGAATGAGCTGCAGAGTGTGCGCGAATAGCGGTGATGTTGGGCAGAGTGAGAGGGAATGGAAGTAACGAGAGAAGGTGAGGAAATGTGGGAATTGTGAGGCAAACAGAGAGGGGATGAAGGTCCCGTGGTCCAGGGTGAAAAAAGGGGGGAAACACGGGGCCCAATGTGAGCGAAAAGCAGTGAATTGAAGCCAAAGTGTGACGGAATGGGGGACCTGTGGGGCAGAGTGGGAGCAAATAGACATGAATCGGGAGCAGGACGTGAGCGAGGAGAGGGTAGGAGGAGGTGCAGTGGGGGTGAAATGAAACGAATGGGGTAATGAGAGGCAGAGTGAGATAATGAATAAAAATTGAGAAAGAATGGAGGTGACCAAACGTAAGAGCGAGCATATGAGGTTATTGGCAGGATTAAATTAATTAATGCTTGCAAAGCACACGAAGTGCTTGGTAGCCAGGACAGGTATAGGTTTGGAGATAGAGGGGTCGGGGAGTATGAGAATTGACTTCCCTTAGGAAAGTATCACTCTCAGTGGAGGTCAGTGTAGGGTCTTTATTTAAGGCAGATAGAGTCTCTTCAGGAGGGAATGGAATTGGATTCAGCTGACACAGGAAACTCAGTGAGAATTAGAAGTTTCAAGTATTCACATTCTCCCACGTCCTCCCACATATCAGCGTTTGAACACTCACCACTCCATCCCTTTCTATACAGAGTCCTAAGGTTCAAATGACAAACTGGCAATATAGACAGGGAATTCAGCGGGTGCACTGTTGGGCCTAACTAACGCGACCTTAAGTGACATTACAAGCTGCGCCATTATGGGCCCACAAGGGCGTATTAATGTGGCAGCCTAAGACGGCACCAGGAGGAAGTAGGGTAGGGGTGTCTGCGGGAACCTTGCCTAAGCCCTTATTGGCCAAATACGTGCTTCCGCGCTCGTAAACACTGTGTGGTTGCAATAGCGAGGCATTGACACAGGATGCATGCTCTCTTGACCTTGAAGCTGATAAGATTATGTAAAAAACCTCCCCTCCCTATCTGCCTATAAAAGCAAGTGCTTGTGTGATAATAAATGGAACTGCTGCTCGACAGAACCCCTGCCGCGTCTGCGCTGGGGGGCCGGCGGTGTGCTCACCTCTCTTCAGGGCTCTCTTCCCCCGTCTCCTTCCAAAGGGGACTGGCGGGAAAGAGTAATCTGGGCCGTTCACTCGCTCACCAGAAGGAACGAGGCTAGGGCTGTATGGGTCGGCCGCCGGCAGCGGACCCGACAGTGCACAAGGTACTAATTTTTTACAGAATGTCTGGGTTTCAGTCTGTGTCTTGAGCAGATAATTTAGGAGTCTGAACTTGCCATTCTTTCTCTTTGCACCGGCCAGCCCCATTGGAAGCAGCCACTCCAGTGAGGAAACAGTCCCTCATGTCCTTTGTATTCTTTGGTTGGGGGTGGATACTCACCTACCCAACGCCTGGCTTTCAGTGTTCACTTCATTGAGGATAAGCACAGATGATCAAGAAAACAGCTAGCTGCCGCTTCCCGCCAAGGAAATCTCGAGCCCCCTTCCGTAATGTCAATTGGTTTCATCCTGCCTTCATTCCAAACCAGGCTTGATAACCAAATTGTACACTACCCTGAGGGCCCATAAAGAATGCTATCTGAGAAACAGAAAGTAAAAACAGTGAAAAAATAATCCATAGAACTCCTGGCACCTGTGGGACAATACCAAAAGTTCCAAAATTCATGTCATCAGAGATCCTGGGGAGACGAGAAAGAAGAAAATAAAAATGCAGAAAAATATTTGAAGAAATAATTCCTGTACAATTCACAAATCTGGCAAAAGCATGAATCTATAGATCGAAGAGGCTGAACAAGCTCCAAACAGGATAAACCTGAGGAAATCCACACCCAGTCATATCATCATGAGACAGTTGAAAACCAAAAACAAGGGAAAAGCAACACATTACTTATATGGGAACAACTATTCGAATGACTGTGGATTTCTCATCAGAAATCATGGAGTTCATAGAACGTGGACTAACACTGTTAACGAGTCAAAAGAGAACAACAGTCCACTGAGAAATCTATATGCAGTGAAACTCTACTTCAGAAATAAACCTGCACACATGCCCCAAGTCAGCTGTGCAGGAACAGGCAGGAGCCAGAGGACCTCCAGCCAAGGTCAGTCTCTGCCACTTAGAGAGGCCCAAGAGCCACCAGGCCCACATACCCTGAGTCAGCCATGCCAGAACAGGCAGGTGATGCAGGACGCACATCCCAGGCCAGGGCCTCCACCCAGAGAGGCCTGAGAGCCATTGGGCCCACACGCCCCAAGTTGCCCAGGAACATGCAGGTGTCATTGGACCCCCAGTTGAGGGCAGTTTCTGCCACCCAGAGAGGCCTGAGAGCCACTGGGCCCACATGCCCCGAGTCAGCCATGCTGGAACAAGCAGGCACCATGGGACCCCAAGCCCAGGCCATTCTCCACCACCCAGAGAGGCCTGAGAACCACCAGGCCCAAACGCCCTGAGTCAGCCATGCCAGAACAGGCAGGTGCTGCAGGACCCTCAGCCCAGGTCAGTCCCCACCACCAAGAGGCCTGAGAGTTGCTGGGCCCACACACTTTGAGTAAACCACGCTGGAGCAGGCAGGTGCCATTGGACCCCCAGCCCAGGCCAGTCCCCCCTGTGCAGATAGGCGTGAAAGGCACCAGGCCCACACACCCTGACTCAGCCACACTGGAGCAGGCAGGCACCACGGGACCACCATACAGGCCAGTCCCTGCCACCCAGAGAGGCCTGAGAGCCACCAGTCCCACACACCCCAAGTCAGCCATGCTAGAACAGTCAGTTATTATGGTACCCCTAGTCCAGGCCAGTCCCAACCATCCAGAGAGTCCTGAGAGCTGCCAAGCCCACACGCCCCAAATCAGCTGTGACAGAACAGGCAGGTGCCATGGGACACCAAGCCCAGGCTAGTTGCCACTGCCCAGAATTGGCAGTCCCTTCAGGACCCAGGCCAGACATCAGGGTGGAACAAGTGGACCATGATGCCCTCTTCCACAATGACTAAACATCAAAGGAAAGATACAAGAAATATGAAAAAATCAAGGAAGTACATCACCACCAAAGGAAAATAATAACTCTCAAGCTCTAGATCCTATAGAACAGGAAATCCTTGAAATGATTGACAAGGAATTTGGAGCAACAATTCCAAGGAAACTAAATGAGATACAAGAAAACTCAGAGAACACAATGAAATGAAAAAAATATATAAAGGATCTGAAAGAAGAAATGTACAAAGAATTCAGTGCCCTGAAAAAGAATGTCACAGAGCTTGTGGAGCTGAAGGATTCATTCAATGAAATAAAAAACACAACAGAGAGTCTAACCAGCAGACTACAAGTAGAAGAGAGAATTTCTGACCTTGAAGACAGGATGTTTGAATTAAAACAGGCAGACCAGAAAAAAGAACAAACAATTTAAAAAACTGAAGAAAATCTAAGAGAGATAACAGACAACCTTAAGCACTCTAATATCTGAATCATAGGTATTCCAGAAGGAGAGAAAAAGGAAATGGCACTGAAAACCTATTCAGTGAAATAATAGCAGAAAACTTCCCAGGTATAGGGAAAATCACAGATCTTCAGATTCAGGAGGCCCAAAGTATCCCAAGCATATTCAACCCAAAAAGTTCCTCTCCAAGACAAGTTATAGTGAAACTGGCAAAACTCAAAAACAAAGAGAGAATCTTAAAAGCTGCAAGAGAGAAGCGGCAAGTCACCTATAAGGGAGCCCCTGTCAGACTAACATCAGACTTTTCATCAGAAACCCTAAAAGCCAGGAAAGAATGAGATGATATATTCAAAATAATAAAGGACAAAAGTTGCCAGCTAAGAATACTTTACCCCACAAGGCTATCCTTTCAAAATGAAGGACAAATAGTATATTTCTCAGACAAACAAAAACTGGGGAGTTCACTACCACACGACCAGCCTTACAAGAAATTCTCAAGGGGGTACTGGATTTGATATCTGAAAAACAAACATCACTGCTGTGAATACTCAAGAAAGAACAAAACCTAAGAGTAAAACAAAAATGCTAGCAGGAAAGAGAAAAAATAGTTTATCTACCACCCCAAGAAACCAACAAACACAGAAGACAATTAGAAAATCAGAAAGAAAGGAACAAAAGATACTTAAGACATCTAAACAAAAATCAGTAAAATGCTATGAGTAAATAAACACCTTTCGATAATAACCCTAAATGTAAAGGGATTAAATTTCCCACTCAAAAGACACAGACTGACTGACTGGATTAAAAAGATGGACCCAACAATATTCTGCCATCAAGAGACTCACCTTACCTGTAAAGACACACATACGCTAGCAGCGCAAGGAAGGAAAAAGATATACCATGCAAATAGAAATGAAAAATGAGCTGCAGAAGCTATTCTCATATCAGATAAAACAGACTATAAACCAAAAACCATAAAAAGAGATAAAGAAGGCCACTATAGGGCCAGCCCCGTGGCGCACTCGGGAGAGTGCAGCGCTTGGGAGCGCAGCGGCGCTTCCACCACGGGTTCAGATCCTATATAAGGATGGCTGGTGCACTCACTGGCTGAGCGCGGTGCAGGCGACACCAAGCCAAGGGTTGCATCCCCTTACTGGTCACAAAAACGACAAAAAAAAAAAAAAAAAAAAAAAGAAGGCCACTATATAATGATAAAAGTATCAATCAATCAAGAAGACATAATAATCAAAAACATATATGCACCCAGTGTTGGAGCAGACAAATTTATAAGGCAAACACTATTAGATCTAAAGAATGAGATAGACACTAACACCATAACAGCGGGGCACCTGAACAACCCACTCTCAACATTGGACAGATCATCCAGGCAGAACATCAATAGAGAAACACAAGATCTAAACAACACTTTAGACCAATTGGACTGGGCAGATATCTACAGAATATTCCATCCGACAACCTCAAAATGTTCATTCTTCTCATCAGCTCATGGAACATTAACCAAAATAGACCACATGTTAAGTCACAAAGCAAGTCTCAACAAATTCAAAACAATTGGAATTACTTCAGATCGCAATGAATTAAAACTAGAAGTCAATAACAAATGAAACTCTAGACACTATACAAACACATGGAAATTAAACAACATTCTACTTAATGACTTATGGGTCCAAGAAGAAATTAAACAGGAAATCAAAAAATTTCTTGAAACCAATGAAAGTAAAGACACATCATAACAAAACCTGTGAGATAATGCAAAGCTGTACTAAGGAGGACATTTATTGCAATAAATGCTTACTTCAGAAGAATGAAAAGATGGCAAACAAACAACCCAACACTTCACCTTAAAGAACTAGAAAAATAAGAACAATCCAAACACAAAGTTAGTAGACAGAAAGAAATAATTAAGATCAGAGCATAACTAAAGGAAATAGAAACCCAAAAAGTGATACAAAAGATCAATGAAACAATAAGTTGGTTTTTTGAAAAAAATAAAGAAAATTGACAAACCTGTAGGAAGGCTAACTAAGAAAAGAAAAGACCCAAATAACAAAACTTAGAATTGAAAAATGTGATATTACAAGTGATACCTCAGAAATACAAGGAATCATTAGAGACTACTATAAACAACTATATTCCAACACATTTGAAAATCTAGAGGAAATGGATAAATTTCTGGGCATGGACATATACAAACCACCAAAATTGAGCCAAGAAGATATAGAAAATCTGAACAGACCAATAACAATAAAAGAGATTAAAGTGGTATCAGAAGCCTCCTGACAAAGAAAAAACCAGGACCGGATCGGGTCACTGCAGAGGTGTACCAAGCCTTCAAAGAGGAACTGATACCAATTCTCTACAAATCATTCCAAAAGACTGAAACAGAGGACATTCTCCCAAACTCATTCTATCAGGCAAACATCACCCTGATACCAAAACCAGACAAAGATACATCAAAAATAGAAAATGACAAGTCAATATCCTTGATGAATATAGATGCAAAAATCCTCAATAAAATAGTAGCTAACAGAATACAGCAACACATAGACAAAATTATACACCATGATCAAGTGGGATTCATCCCAGAGATGCAAGCTTGGTTCACATCAATAAAAGCAAAGACAAAGACCATATGACCATCTCTATAGATGCTGAAAAAGGATTTGACAAAATTCAACATTCATTCACAATAAAGACTCTCTACAAGTTAAGTATAGATGGAAAGTATCTCAACACAATTAAAGCCATATATGATAAGTCCACTGCTAATATCATTCTGAACAGGAAAAAGCTGAAGTTTTTCCCCTTAAGAACAGGAACAAGTCAAGGATGCCCACTCTCACCACTCCTATTCAACATAGTGTTGGAAGTACTAGCCAGAGCAATCAGAGAAGAGAAGGAAATAAAGGGCATCCAGATCGAAAAAGATGAAGTCAAACTGTCCCTGTTTGCGTATGATGTGATCCTATATATTAAACAGCCTAAAGCCCCTACAAAAAAACTCCTAGAGTTGATAAATGATTTCATCAACGTTGCAGGATACAAAATCAACACACAAACATCAGTAGCATTTCTATACTCCAACACTGAACATGCAGAAAAAGAAATCAAGAAAGCTAGCTGATGGAGTTTGGAGGTGTTGTCCCCTCCAGAACTCATGTGGAAATTTGATCCCCAATGTGGCAGTATTGGAAACTGATTGAGTCATGGGGACAGATCCCTTATGAATGGATTAATGCTCTCCCTGGGGGGGGGGGAATAATGAGTGAGTTCTTGCTCTATTGGTTCCCATGAGAGCTTGTTGTTTAAAGGACCCTGGAGCCTCCTCTCTCTCTCTCTTGCTTCCTGTTGCCATGTGATCTGCTTGTACCCACTGGCTGCCTGCCACTTTCTGCCNTGCTAAAGACATTATCTTGGTAGTGAGGCAGCCAGATGCTAATAGCAGAGAAAATGAGAGGGAAGCCCTGCAGGCATTTCAGAAGTCTGGAAGGGTGCCCCACACATCACAGACCCTGAGGCCTAGAAGGACTGAGTTATCCTGGGGGACAGACCTGGGGCACAGCTGCCCTTGGGAACCTGCTCCCTGAAACCCAGCTGCTCCGGCTGGAGCAGCCCCAAGTGTGGTTCGTGTGGCAGCACTGGAGAGTAGAGGCCCGAAACCTCAGTGCTGTCCATGTTGTGTTAAGTCTGCAGGCAGGGAGGATGTGAGAGCAGTGGAGGTGTGGCAGCCTCCACCCAGATTCCAGAGGAAGTATGGAAAAGCCTGGGGACCAAGGCAGAGACCTGCTGCAGTGGCAGAGCCACCACAGAAACCATCTACTAGAGCAATGCCGAGCAGGAATGTGGGTTTGGATCCCCCACAGAGCCCCCACCAGGGAAATGTCTAGTAGAGCCAAGACAGCAGGGCTTCTGCCAGGACCCCAGAACTGCAGGGCCATGGGTAACATGCAACACCATCCTGGAAAAGCTGCAGGCACCAGTGTTGCCCACTGGGCTGCACCTGGCAGAGCTGTGGAAGTGAGGATGCCCAAGGCTTTGGGGCCCAGATGCCCAATTGTGCCCAGGATGCAGGACTTGGTGTCAAAGAACATTATTTTGGAGCTTTAAGACATAATGTCTGCCCTGCTGGGTTTCAGACTTGTTTGGGTCCTGTTTTTCCTTTCTTCTGGCCTATCCCTCCCTTTTGGAATGGGTATGTATACCCAATGCCTGTTCCACCATTGTATCTTGGTTGTAGATAAATTTGATTTTGACTTTTACAGGTTCACAGCTGGAAGGACTTTTGCTTTTGGTCTCAGAGGAGACTTTGGACTTTGGACTTTTGAGTTGGTGCTGGAACAAGCTAAGACTTTTGGGACTGTTGGGATGGAATGATTGTATGCTGTATGTGAGAGGAACATAAGTTTTGGGGGGCCAGGGGTGGAATGATGGAGTTTGGATGTGTTGTCCCTTCCAGAACTCATGTGGAAATTTGATCCCCAATGTGGCAGTATTGGAAACTGAGTCATGGGGACAGATCCCTTATGAATGGATTAATGCTCTCCCTGGGGGGGGGATGCTCTCCCTGGGTGGAGGGGTGAGTAATGAGTGAGTTCTCACTCTATTAGTTCCCATGAGAACTTGTTGTTTAAAGGATCCTGGAACCTCCTCTCTCTCTTACTTCTTCTCTCTTGCTGCCTGTTGCCATGCGATCTGCTTGTACCCGCTGGCTGCTTACCACTTTCCGCCATGAGTAGAAGCAGCCTGAGGCCCATGCCAGATGCAGCTGTCCCAGAATCGTAAGCCAAATAAACCTCTTTTCTTTATAAATTACCCAGTCTCAGGTATTTCTGTCATAGCAACACAAAATGGACTAAAACACCAGCCCATTTACAATAGCCACCAAAAAAATGAAATACTTAGGAATAAAATACACCGAGGATGTGACAAACCTCTATGAAGAGAACTACAAACCACTGTTGAGAGAAATTAAAGAGGACACAAGGATATGGAAAGATATGCTATGCTCTTGGATCAGAAGAATTTCCATTGAGAAAGTGTTCATATTGCCCAAAGTGATCTACATATTAAATGCAATCCCCATCAAAATTCCAATGACATTTTTCTCAGAAATGGGAAAAACTACCCAGACATTTATATGGAATAAAAAAAGAACATGCATAGCCAAAGCAATCCTGAGCAAAAAAAAAAAAGGAAGCTGGAGGCATAGCACTACCTGACTTTAAACTATATTACAAAGCTATAATAACCCAAAGAGCATGGTACTGTCATAAAAATAGACACATGGATCAATGGAATAGAATAGAGGACCCATACACCTACAGCCATCTGATCTTTGACAAAGACATGACATCTACACACTGGGTAAGTGACTGCCTCTTCAGCAAATGATTCTGGGAAAACTATACATTCATATGTAGGAGAATAAATCTAGACCCGTACCTCTCACCGTATACCAAAATCAACTCAAAATGGATTAAAGAATTAAATGTACACCCTGAAACAATAAAACTCCTTAAAGAAAACATAGCAGAAATATTCCAGGAAGTAGAAGTGGGTACAGACTTCATGAATAGGATCCTAAAAGCACAGGCAACTAAAGGTAAAATAAACAAATGGGATTACATCAAACTAAAAAGCTTCTGCACAGCAATAGAAACCATCAACAGTGAAAAGACAACCAACAGAGTGGGAGAAAATATTTGCAAAATATACATCAAAGGATTAATATCCAGAATATACAAGGAAATCAAACAACTTTACAGCAAAAAAACAAGTAACCCAAATAAAAAATGGACAAAGGAGCTGAATAGGCATATCTCAATGGAAGATATACGAATGGCCAACAGACACATGAAAAGCTCCTCAGCATCACTCAGCATTCGGGAAATGCAAATCAAAACCACTTTCAGATACCATCTCACTCCAGTCAGGATGGCTAATATCCAAAAGACTGAGACTGATAAATGCTGACGAGGTTGAGAAGAAAAAGGAACTCTCATACACTGTTGGTGGGACTGCAAAATGGTGCAGCCTTTATGGAAAATGGTATGGAGGTTCCTCAAACAATTACAGATAGATCTATTATATGATCGAGCTATTCCACTGCTGGGAATATACCCAGAGGAATGGAAATCATCATGCCGAAGTGATATCTGTACTCCAATGTTTATTGCAGCACTATTTACAATAGCTAAGAGTTGGAACCAGCCCAAATGTCCATCATCAGATGAGTGGATAAGGAAACTGTAGTATATCGGCAGAATGGAATAGTACTCTGCTATAAAGAAGAATGAAATACTACCATTTGAAACAACATGGATAGACTTATTGAAAATTATATATTAAGTGAAACAAGTCATGCACAGAAAGAGAAATGCCACATGTTCTCACTTATTTGTGGGAGCTAAAAATAAATAAATAAATAAACACACAAACAAACATAGAGTGGGGTGGGGAAGAAGACACAACAATCACAACAATTCCTTGAACTTTTTAAGACAAGTGAACAGATATGGTGTCGGGGGAGGGGAGAGAGAGGAGGGCGAAGAGGAACAAATAAACGGTCATGAAAATCGACTACAATGTATATTGAGAGGTTAAAATTTAAAAAAATTTAAAAAATGGAAAAGGCTGCCCAACCACACAGAATGTATCTGACATTGTACAGCAAGCTCCACCTGATGGGGGCCAAAGTTAAACACTTGGGTGTCACAGTACTGGATGGTAAAAATGGCCTCCCTACGAAAGGATTCCATACAATTAGTGCAGAAGGTGGAAATGCTTTGGATCACAGACCACATAAACCCTGCGGACATGGATTTGTATGGCTTGGAGACCTGCCCACCCTACATGAGGTCTCATAACCTCCTGGGCAGACTGTCAATGGAAAACACTGAGGCCAAAGATCTCCACCAGTTGGGGATGTTGGAGCAACAAACAACAGATGGGATGCGGTATGATGAGCTGACAAGTCCAGAGGAGGCTGAATTCACTCCTGAGACCACCCAGGTGTTTCTCAGGGGGTCTCCTGACAAGTACAAGTCCTGTCTACCGGCAATGATGGCTAATGCTAAAACAATTCAGAAGAACATAGCTGCCCTGGATTCAGTAGAAACTCGTGAAAGACAAACTTAGAGCCACGTGTTGCCTGTAATTCTATAAACAATACCCCATCTGCCCTAAATCAAAACTACTATCAATAGCCACTCTACCCCCCTCCTAGTCCAAATAGACCACATACAGCCAAGGCCCAGCTTAAGCATGAACCCTGAGATCAACAAGGGAGGTTATACTAGACCCTAAAGGATAAGGGGGAAAAACTGGAAAATCACAATACTTGCTAGGGTTGGATGACAACCACGGCAGGCTTCCACTTTGGAGGCAGCCTCACCTTCAGTATCTGCCTGATCTCTGCCAGTGACAGAGACCAGCCCCAGATGGGGATACAGTGGTCATGTGAGAGGCCCCTTCTGGTGGACAACTGCCCTTTTGCCACATTAACTGTGGTTTGGGCTCCAAAAAATTAACAACATAGGCTGGCTCTGTTGGACAATGTAGCTCCAATGTCCCTCATCCCAAGAAACATTCATGCATTAAAGGGACCTCCCTATGAAGTGACCAGCTTAAGAGGAGGATCAATTAAAGGAAGAATAACCAACTTAACCATTAAAATTGGCCCACTTTTGCTAAAAGATGTTTCTTCCAGTTAGGTGCCCCCAATCTGTCCCTTTCCCATCATTGGAATGGACCCTCTCAGTCAGCAGGTCACCTCATGGAACAAGCCTATGGCTGTGTGCTACTGGTGGGCACTGCCCAGTGGGAACGTTGTGGGGGGTAAATATGCCACAGAACCAGCTAAGGCAAGGCCTGTCAGGGCTGACATAAAGAAGGTGCAGTAATTCCCATTATCTTACCTTTCGATTCCCTGGTATGGCCCCTCCCAGTCTATTATATTTGGGGGCAACATTTGGAACTCAGAAGGACAAACTATTCCCAATCCTGTAAAAGACAAGGTCCTAGAACTCCAACCTCCCACACTGGTACAAGGCCCAACATTCGGTCGAAATGTATGGCTTCTGGTGCCAACATATTCCTCACCTCCAGTGTCTGCTGGCCCCATGTATCGAATCACCCAAGTCTGCCACTCTTCAGTGGGGACCTGAGAAACAACAGGCACTAGATGCTCTAAAGGAGGTTGTCATGTTGCCTCTCCTGCTAGTGCCCCAAGGGCAGGACTTACAATTAGAAGTTTCAGCCACCCCCAAATTTACTTTCTGGAACCTCTGGACCACATGGGACAGGCAAACACCTACCTGTGGGCTTTTGCTGTAAGAGGCTCCCAGACTCAGCCCAACAGTATTTGCTACTAAAGAGGTGCCACACGGCAGCATGCTGGGCACTTATCAAAACCGAAGCCCCTACTACACACCAAGATTCCTATCATGCCCCGTGCCATGGAAGAAGCTCCCTGTAAAATGGGATCAGCAACAGTGGTCTCCTTAGTAAAACAGAAATGGTAGCCACAGGATCTAGCTAAATGCATCCATGCTGGAGGGTCACAATTCCATGAGGAAACAGCCACATGTCCTGCTAGTGGGGCTAATTTGTCAAGAATTCCTCCATACCTTGCTCAATGGGGACCAGAGGGAGGATGGTCAGCACTCTCAAAACAAGAAAAGCAATGGCCTCTCTTTACAGATAGAGTGAACATGGGGTATAAGTGAGCCAATGGACAGCCACAGCCTAATACCCCTATTCAAACACTGCAATTTCCATATGAGGGACAGATCAAAGTGCCCAATGGGCCAGTCTATGTGCAACACTCCTAGCAATAAAGCATGCCCTTGACAACCATTTTCCCAAGGTGTTTTACTGACTCCTGGTCAATGGCCAATAGGCTAATTATTTAGTTGGGGCTTTGGCAAAGTCAGGGCTGAAAATACAAGGCTGAGACATTTGGGATAAAGAGGTGTGTAGAAAAATATCACCAAATTGGCCCTTGCTTTGCCTATTTTGGCACACTGTCCCTCCACTCATATCAAACAAGACATGGAGGAGGCATGATACAATGCCAAAGATGAACTAACCAAACCATCAAAGCAGGTAAAACTGTGAAGGAGGGAGAGTCCCTAGACCCTTGGGACAAGCCACCTTACCCCTTTTGTCACTGAGCACATGAGAGGTCAGGGCATTTGGGCATCATGGGGCTATGCAAGTGGGTTATTATTACAGGAGTCAACCCAGTAGAGATACATTTACATAAGGATATTAGAGACAGGTAGCCCACCCACCACCCACAAAAAAAGCTGGATACAGTGTGCCACCTGCCCACTGGGACTGGTGTTGCACAGGTAGGAAAAAAGTACCCCTAGGAAGCCCGCCTACTGCCCACCAACAAGGTAGGACCCAGTGCCACCTGCCCATCGAGACTGGACAGGGAGGCCCTGCACTGCTTCCAAGGAGGTGGTCCACAACAGCCACCACTACAGCTTCTGCTGCTGCAAGGATGGCAAGTCACCACAGTAGCAGCAACAACCACTGTGCAGGTGGTCTGCCACATATTCAACTGCACTGACACAAGGAGAGTCACCAGAGGACCCAGGAAAAAAGGAGGAAGTCTTCCTCATCAATGTCCACTCCACAGTAATAGAAGCAGCAACTGATCTACCAGATGACCAGAAATCAATGTAGAGATAAAAGAAGTATGGGGGAAAAAAACCCACGAAAATATGCCACCACCAAAGGAATATAGTAATTCTCAAGTACCAGATCCTATAGAACAGGAAACTCTTGAAATGACTGAAAAAGAAATCCAAGTAACTATCTTAAGGATACTCAATGAGATAAGAGAAGACTCAGTTAGAAAACATAATGAAATGAGAAAAAATATCCAGGATATGAAGGATGAAATTTACAAAGAGATTAACACCTTTAAAAAGAATGAATCAGAACCCTTGGAACTGAAGGATTCATTCAATAAAGTAAAAAACACAACTGAGAGCATAAGCAGCAGATTAGAACAAGCAGAGAATCTCTGATCTTGAGGATGGTCTTTATGAAATAACCCAGGCAGACAAAAAAAGGAAAAAATAATTTTAAATAATGAAGAAAGTCGAAGAGAGCTAGTAGACAACCTTAAGTACACAAACATCTGAATCATGGGTGTTCCAGAAAGGAAGGAGAAAGGTAAAGGCATTGAAAATCTATTCAGTGAAATAATAATGAAAACATCCCAGATATAGGGAGATACACAGGCCTTCGGATCCAGGAAGCTCAAAGAAACCCAGATTCAACGCAAAAAGGTCCTCTCTGAGACATATTATATTCAAACTGGTAAAGACCAAAGACAAAAAGAGAAACCTAATTGAGCAAGAGACAAGTATCAAGTCACTCATAAGGGAGCACCCATCAGACTAATAGCAGACTCCTCAACTGAAACTCTACAGATGAGAAGAAAATGGGATGACATATTCAATATACTAAAAGAAAAAACTGCTATCCAAGAATACTACACCCAGGAGTCAAGATGGCGACAGGTCAGGAGTGGGGTCGCCAGAAGATGGCGTGAGCCTGAGAGGTGTGGGCTGTGCTGCCAGAGTGCTACTTGCATTTACAAGAGCAACAAAAAATGAATAAGTCTTTGATCAACTAATCTACAACTATAAAAAAGCAACTACAGACTCGAGGTTTAGGGCCGGCATAAAAGAGGATTCCTAGGTGCACCCGAGACACACTGCAGGACCAAGTGAGCAGCCCAAGGCAGCAGTGGCTGAGGACTGAGACTGCAACAACATGGAAATGGAGAGGGAGCCGCTCAGCAGGCTCAGCTCTGTGAGTGACCCCCAGCCCAGCCCTGATTGCGGAGCAGACACCTGTCCGGCTTCCACCTACCCACTGGGCCAGTCACCGGCCCAGGGC
>NW_007738092.1:0-1109 GCF_000696425.1 Galeopterus variegatus
AAAGGGAAATAAAATCAGCTACATCGTATGTCTTACGGGAAGTCATTAACCACCTGATATTATAGTCTTGTGTTCTGTCAGCACAATATTTTGAAACTTCAGAAAAGTATACACCTCACCTGAAATAAACCAGCAATTCTGTAGCTGCCACCACAACCTTCTGGTCTGAATTCCAAAACCCACTCATTCTGAAGAGGGTGAGCCTGAAAAGCAGGGAAGTTATGGCCTCCTCCACTTTGCCTCCAGCCTAGAAGAGTGTGCACTCCACAGAAAAACCCAGTGACAGAGACAGGTGAAGAGCCGGTCCTTGAACCATTGCTGCTCTTTCTGGACACTCCTATACCCAGCCTGGCCTCACCAGCTCTGAATCCATTCCAGCTCTTTCTGTTTGGATTTTTAGCTTTCTATTTTTCCCCAGCTTTCGACCACACAGCCTTGTTCTCTGATCAACAGCCTCTCTTCCCACTTCTGACAGGACCCTCAGCTACAGGCAGCCTTTCTAGTAACAAGCCTTTTCAACTTGGGCTGGAGGGGCCCTGCCACAGGGGGAGTCCTGATCCCAGGCTCTGAGCAGACAAACCGCCTATGCTCTTCTGTCCATGCTGGGGAAAGATGTTTTTCCCTGACACTACAGCCTATTACATATTCTTCAGAGATGCTCGATTTAAAAAAGGAACACACTGACAGGTACGTCACATGAGGGGGTCAGTGTGTATTTAAAGCTTGTAAATCTACCCACCTCCCTCCTCTCAATGAGCTCTGACTTGTAAAACTGTCTGCAGACTCTGGCACCTTCTGTATAGCACACGCACACCCCCACATTTCACTATGCCTCCACATGGCCAGCTTCAACAGTGGAACTGCCTATTTTAACATAGTGCCAATTTAAAGCCTTTAAGCCCCATAATACTTGCAACAGGTCGAAAATAACTTTTCCAATTTAAAAACTAGATAAATTTTATGGTATTATTGATTCCTTGAAGTTCAAAATTTTTTAACAGTGCAATGCAGCGTTAAAATAAACCATGTTAAAAATAAATTAAAACACTGTACTAGTCACTTCCCTGAAAATATACTGAATATGCACCAAAGACATCAAATCACAGGAA
>NW_007738092.1:6306-19155 GCF_000696425.1 Galeopterus variegatus
AGAGCTAATCATGACTCTATTATCAAGTTCTGTTAATAGAGCTTCTAATTGGAATCTTAACATTCCAGACAGAAAGCAGCAGAAAAAGTGTGTGCCTTACAGTCATGCTCACCTGGTGGCTCATTACGAGAAACACTTCAGAAAATGTGAAGATCAATAGCAGGAGAGTTGCATCAAAGGAACAAGGTTGTATTGTTACCAAAAGGGAACATTTTTTTTTTTTTTGGAAGAATATCCTATTGGAGTAGATTTTCCTGTTGGAGGAACTATAGGTGGGTCCCTAAATTCTATTCTTATGGGGATGGGGTAGGTGGTCCCAAGGGATGACCATGTAACATGCTGTGACAAGACTGTTCCGCAGTCTGCACTCTAAGGCTGTGCTCCCAGACATAAGCTCACATGGCCACCAATAAGAAATATTAACTTCAAATAACCAAGCATGAAAAGGACTCAAGTATAAGAAAAGTCTAGTGTTAGTGACCCAAAACTGAATGTTTTCATGCCTTAGAATCGGTTCCTTGTTACTGTGAATCATCAGAAGATGCAGAAGAAAGGAAAACAGCATTTCTGGCAGCCTCCCTGATAAACCAAAAATGCCAAATAAAACTTCTACTACCCTAGATCAGAGGGCATGCCCATAAAAATCCAGAAAACCTTTTACTTATAAGCTTATTAGATTTTAGGGGCACAAACTGTGTGCCCAACTAGACAAGCTGAGGACGTGCAGGTTTGATAAATCAGGTATGAGGCACAGTGATATCAAATGACCTTGACAAGACTGGCTGAGCACCACCCTCAGCTGTGACAACGTGTGCTAGCAGCGTCCCCGAAAGGCCCAGAGGGGTGTCAGAGAGCAAGACACTGACATGGTGGGTGAAGTATTAGCAAGGGTCAGGATGAACTAATGTGAAATGTGCCCCAAAAAGTGTAAAATTCAGGGGAGCATTTCAGATTGCAGTTCAGAACTCCTCATAAATTAATGAAAGTCAGACATTAAAGTTAATAACAGCTGGAATGGATCAAGTGAAAAGAAAGAAAACGCAGCATCGGCATGTATTACGTGAATTTCTTAGAGTCCATAAATTTGATATTTGGAAGGAAGAAGGGAAATGTTAATTAGGAGAGATTTCATACTGGATTTAAATTTGCCATGGAGTCAAAGCTCTATTGTAAAACCCCCTTGGAATCAGAAACCACACTTGCCAGACCCAGGCCTGCCTTTCATCTTGCCGTTTTATACTTGTTGATAGGCGACTTAACTGTTTTCATGTGTTGTTTCATGCTTTCTTTCCTCAAAATATAAAACCAAGAGCCAGGGTCATACCTTTTATTCTACTGTGTGTGGAGCTCAATTAATGTTGGGGAACCAATAAAAATATCTAAGAAGTCATCCCTCTGCCTTCTCTAAAGCCTTGTAACAATTTTCCATAATTTTCAGACTATTTTAGTTATAGGTACCTCTGGAGGTCACAGTCATTCTTAAACCTCTCAATGTTAACTTTTCTTATTTTCCTAACACAGCGGGAGCACTGTTACAACACATGTCTTTATTACACAGACTCAGGAGCATCTCAGGTCAAATCAAGTCCCCTGAAACAAATTCACACACATAGGAACTGAGACCTCACATGTGTCTCTAAAGCAAACATCAGTCCTGCCTGCAGGTCCCTGAGACAGAGGGGATTCCCCTGCTCTCCTCCTTGACTGTCCTCATAGATTTTCTGTGCAGGGCTCTGTGTCAGTCCTGTCTCTCCCTAGCATGTATTTTTCTAAGTTACTGATTCTGTGTTGCCATGTCTGTCTTTAGCTTGCCCTGGTCCTGTTATCCATATTCAGTCCTTTTCATCTTTTCTCATAAGTCATTTTTCCAGCCCCTTAAGCATGCTTAAGATTCTTTCCGTTTCTCTGAGACACCAAAGTCAGGAGACAATGAACGATCCATTATTAGTGGGACTGCTGCACACCAAGATGCCTTTGTGCAAAACAGGTTTGTGTTCTCTCTCCCAGATGTACACATTCCAAGTATATTTATAAATAAAAGGGGTGCTCTCTCCCTGCCACTTCCTTCCCTTGGGGGCAGGGTGGTTTGATGCCCTGTGTGGCGCCAATAGAGGGACAAGGATGGGTCCCACAGTGGTCTCCGTGCAGCAGGTAGAGTTGGCCCCAGGAAAGGCCTGAGTAGGGCTGGATACTGTATTATCTTTTGACACATGAAAGCTCCACTTACTTAGGCTGTCCTTTAGAACTGAGAACTCACATAACGAATCAAGACCTTTGATCCAGACAGACAGCCTACATTCCAAAAGCCACTGAACCATCAGAAGCAACCACTGTGGGGGAAATGGGAATAGAGTGGGGAAGACGAAGTTTAAGAGGATGGATACAAAAGGAATGCACGTGGGGCTTCCCTCAATCCCGAACCTGAGGCCTGCAGTCCTGACTCAGGCCATGTGATCTCTAAGTCTCAACTAACTCGAGTGCTAAAGGGGTTTGTGTGAAAGCTAAAGGAGATTACGTAATGAGTCACGTAACAAGGTCAACATTCCACCTATGGGCCTGCTGTGGTGTCTGCTACTTCCTCCTGATACTTGCATCCCCCAAAACAGAGGTACCAAGAGGACCAGGAGGCCTCCCATAACTAAGCTACAGGTAACATCAAACCCTTTGGGAAAGTATCGATTTACAAGAAATGGCTCGTCCTCACCCACATGTGGCCACCTGAAGCACGGGGACGGCGGAGGCAGGAAGGACCAGTGCCTGCCCCCTGATGCTGAGATTTGACTGAACATGGCCCCAGAGACCAGAGCGGCCATCAGCCTGCCCTCCCCAGTTCCACATACCACCTCCCAAGCCCTTGCCCCTCGCAACTGGCACCACCGCCATCATGTCCCAGGGCAGTTTCCAAGCACTCTGCTGGCCAGGCTGAGCCCATACCACTGCCCACCCAGCCAGGCCCTTGTCTCATGAGTTCTGGGGCACACGTGGAGAATTTGAGCTCTGGAGCCAACTGTCTGGGGTCAAACCTCACTTCAGCCACTTCTGAACTGTGTAAAACTGGACAACTTGCTTATTAGCCTTCTTGGGCTTCAGTTTCCTCCTGTGTCAAAAAGGAAAATCATGACAGCTTCTCAAAAGGCTGCTGTGGGGAGTTACTGAGCTCAAGAGCAAAGCCCATGGCATAACAAGGTGGTGCAGACAGAGGGCTCGTTTCTGCTGCTGAAGATTCTGAGAGACGGGGATTGTTTCTATCTGGGTCACTGTGGCAGCCTGCTAAGTCATCTCCTGCTTCTACATGCCACCCCTTCCTGAGAGTCTCTGCATGCCAGCCACAGTGATATTCCTAAAGCAAAACCCAATCACATTACTCTTCCATTGGCTTTTCGTCTGCACACAAGGTCCCTCCAGCCTCTACTCCCTTGGCTGCCCCACTCCTGGCAAGGTCACCACACCAGCCTTCTCTCTGCTGCTGGGATTCTGACAAATCAAACCTCTTCAGTGCTCTCTCCCAGATCTCCCCATGGCTGGCTTCTTTCTGTCATTTGTGTCTCTGCTGAAAAGACCCTTTCTGAGCAAGGTATAGTGGATTAAATGGTCCCCTAAAGTCATTAAAACTTAATCTCCACTATAACTGTTGAGGTTGGGAAATCCTATTTTGGTAACTAAAAGGTGGGGCTTTGAAGAGTGATTAGATTCTGATGACCACGTCCTAATAAATGGATTAATAATGATGGTCACAGGTGTGGTTCTGAGAACTTTAAAAGGAGGGCACATGATGTGCTTTTGCCATTTCCCAATGAAGCCACCACCAAGGAATAAACTTCATTTTCTGAAGCCAACACTGTAAGCAATAAATTTCATTTTCTTTACAAATTACCCAGTTCTACGTATTTTTGTTATTAGCAACAGGAACACACTAATATTAATATACAAGGCTTTCCATGCTCCACCCACCAATCCAGAGTACGTGGCTCCCCAAAGCCTCCCTCTAGCACATCACCTGTTTTCTCATCCTCGGCGCACCACCTGTGACATTCTTGCTGCAGTCTCCCTGCCTAGGTTTTTGGTGTGTGTCTCCTCTGGCCAAAATGCCAGCTTTGAGAGCAAGAATCTGAGTTGCCTTTGCAAACGCTGACCCCTCAGGACTTAGAATAATGTCGGATTCATGGCAGGCTCTCAAAAAATGTACAGAGTTTTTGAAATGAGAATAAATATCATGCATTATGAACCCAATGGTGTGAGACTTGCAGCACATCACGTGATGGTATGATCAGAAGGGCTGGGTCCCCCAGAAGCACTCAGGTGCCTCCAAGTGTCCCCTGACTGTCTCTCCACATCATCAATTTGTGGCAGTGTGACAGACACACACTGCATTTAAAGCATCATTCATGACAAAAAATGGAGGCTACATAAAACTGTATCCTGCAGACATATAAATACCCAAAACAGACAAGTAACTGCGCGTGTAATCAGGATGGTCAACCCACTTGGTCAAGTTCATCAAGCCAAGATCACAGAAGCTAAGTCAGAGGGGATCACACACTCTCCGCAGGGAGTGCAGTCACGGGAAAACCACCCCATTGTGTCACATTCCCCCTCCCCCACCCCGGGGGAGTGACATTCCTCACAAAGGGGAAAAACAGGGACAGGGAAAAGAGAACGTGAAATCTTGCCCAATGTGAGAGCAGACTTATTCCACGAAAGCAAACCTAAAGAAGAGATGGGTGTGTTTCTCAGCACCCCACCTGCTCCTCTCTAAGATACTTAGGAGCAGGTGCCTCCTGTCACTCCATTCAGTCACCAGCACAATCAGGATGCAGATGTGGGACCCCAGTGGACAAGTAAGCACCGTGTCTCCCAGAGTGGGCCCCTCCTCCATGCACAATGTCTGCTGATTAGGCCTGCAGCCCCCCGCGGGGAGGCCACAAGCCAGGCCCCACCACCTCCCTGCGGCTCATCCCACTAATGCGAGTCTTTGTTCTCATCTCCCCCGTGGTACTGACTGCTGGACTTCCCACCACCTCCAACCTCACCATGCTCCCACTGTACAATTTCTCTAGTTTGATTGATGTGAGGGGATCTGGGAGTTTTCCCATAAAATAAAAGGTTTTTTTTTTTTCATTGTGAGCATTATATGTAGAAGTCAAAACATGTCTTGATACAGAACATTCTTAATTCATTAGAAATGAAGCCACATTTGTTTCTTACATTTGGGATTTGTAGTTTATAAAGAAGATATTGGGGTTACCTAATACAGAACAGCTCAGCTGTTGGAAAAGAAGTAGAAATGGATTTTGTTGTCTTCAAAGGGGAATATGACACATATCACAAGAGCATGCAGCAGCACGTGCTTGAAGACCAGGGAAATGGCAGCCCCAGAGAAGTCCTGCAGGAAGCCGCACAGGAAGAAGCACACGCTGGCAAATTCAGAGGCAAAGGCAAATCAAACTCTATTTGACAGAGAAACTCGGGGCTAGTGATGGCAAGTATAGTTACCCAAAGTTCTGTTTAAATACTCAAAAAGCCATGAAACAAGTCTTGGGAATCACCCCTGACTCGATGCAGAAGAATAAGAAACAGGTCCCCATGGAAGCCTCTTCACTGCACCTCTTCAGCCTGGTCTCCCACCACTCCATTCCTGAAACCCACTCTCCAACCACAGAGCCTCCTGTCAGGTCCTCGCAGGTCTTCCTCTGGTGTCCAAGCCTTTCAAATGTCCCTTTCTAACTAGATTAGTCTTTCCTTACTGCTTGGCCACAGGGCTTATTTCAGATGTCACCTCCTCCAGAAAGCCTTCTGCACTGTCAAGTCAGGGTCAGGTGCATCTCTCACCTACTCCTAGAGGATGGTGAATCTGTCTCTTCTGACACCTTCTTTGTACTGACTTTCTGCACAGGCTTATCCACCTGACCCATCGTCCTTATCCACACTAACCTGAAGCTCCTCAGAAGCAGAGGGTTGCTCACTTTTGTTCTGTGCTGTTCAGCACTAAGGCAACACTCAAGAACCACATGCTCAATCCACAAATGACTGACAGAATGAACGAAAAAATGAATAGCCAAATGAATCAAATGGAATCTTTCTTCATTTTGCTCTCAGAAGGAGAAACTTATCGAAAACTGAGGTTAATGAAAAGCCAAGAAAGAAGGGAGGCCATTAAGAAGAAAAGAATAATTCATTTTAGGAGAGACCAAAGTAGAGACCCAAGTTTAAAAGCTTAAAATGTTGAGGAAGTTGAACACTTTCAAAAAATAACATGAGAATCCAAACGATATCAGAACATGGGGTGAAGGGAGGAAGAAAATGCCAGAACGGCTACTCTATCAATACAAACTGTGAAAGGCATGGAGGGAAAAATCAAGTCCTCTCTCTAAGAAGTACGAAGGCGCAGCACAAATTTATAGGTACCAGATCAAGAAAACTAAGGCAGGACTGAAGACGCAGCTTTCAAGAGACATCAAAGGTAACATTCTTTAATTATACAAGAAAAAGAAGGAACACCAAGGATAATGTCGCCTCTTAGATAAGTGGAGAGAAAGCTGTTAGCAGATGGTACAGAGTGGCAAGAGCTGCTGCGATGTCTGTGGGAAGGGAGAAAGGAAGAAAGGAAGGAGGGGAGCTGGGAAGGGAGGGAAAGGAATTACAAGCAACTATTAAAAAAGTGCCATTTGGGTGGGTGCCAAATTAGAAAAGGTACATAATTACATGCAACCTTTAAACAACTGGATTCACGATCCTAAACTGAGTTGTAGGTAGTGGCTCCCATTAACATGGATTGGACACTAACAAGGTGGGAGGATGCCACCAAAATCATGAATTGCCTAGAGGTTACTGAAGACAAGACAAAATCACTAAAATTTGGAAAAGGGCAAACCAACATCATGCTCACCATAACTATAGGGAAAATACCTACCAGATGGATTCAGATGGGAGTCATATAAGAGGCAGCCCTCCTGTACTAATCCCACAGTATTTAAAATGAGGGTCCCCACCCAAGTCTAGGAATAAACTACCAACTTATTGCAAAGGACCACATCTGTCTCTTATGAGAATCCCAGCAACTTTAAATGTTCTGTATGTGTGTGGAAGCAAATACTTTTGATGTTTTAAAAAGGCACAACTTATATGATAAATACTTGCCTAATCTCAGAAAGGACTAGATGACTTAGCTTGGATCAGAGGTTGCACACAGTGACTGAACTGCATGATAGAAGCAGGAGCATCAACATCTCTTCAGATCGCCAAGCAGCCACCTTGGAGGGGCAGGCTGTGGACAAAGGTCATCTGGAACTTCAAGCAACCTAACAGATCCTACCTTCTCTGCTGTACAGTGGCGTGCATGAGCCCTCCCTGTCCTACCCTAAGAACTCCGGTGGACATAAAAGCTAAGGACTGCCCTTGGGCTGATCACAGTATTCTAAAGGAGATTAGGCCTCAGTAGATGGACACACAACGAAGTGGCTGTGGAATGTTCAAGGGAAGAACTACCTGACGCTTCACTGTGCAGGGTGGAAAATAGCCCTATGAGATAGTACTTAAAGAAGGTTTTCAAAGGAGATGGGTCTTTAGATAGGACCAGAAGAATAAGAAGGACTTGAAGGCAAGGAGGAAAGCAAAGAACTGGTCCAGGAGAAAGCACCACATGAGCAGAACCTGAGCAGTGGCCACAAGGAGCCAGATCTGCCACAGAAGAAGCAGATGCTGGTGCACTGGAGAAGGTTGGACCAGCGTGCCAAGAGGCTGAGTGATTTTCTCTAAGAAACATGGTCTCCCTTAGCTTTTTCTTTCTCCTCCTCACCTGGGTGGTCTTCAAGCTTCTCCCAATCCCCTCTAATAAATTTATTCCCAAAATTTGTGGAAAAAAATCAATAACTAATTTTTCTGCAAGCTATAGTTAACTTTGCTCAGCATTGGTTCCCAGTTCTCCTCAGTATCTACCAAGACCGAGATATGTAGTATCACAGTCACACCAGGCACAGAAGTAGCCAAAATGCATTAGTCAGCATTCAAATTTGGAACCATAAAAACCATCCCTAATTTCTACTGCTTTATTCAGAGTTACCTTGCAATGTTGCTCGTTAAAAGTCTATGGAAGTAGCTCACTGTTTCTCGTCTTAAAACATTACTTCTGGGGTGTTGGAAGCAAGCCAGGTCACTATATTGAATTTCTAAGAGGAAGACAAAAATAAGCAGGGAGCTATTCTTAAGCTCACAAATAACTGTTTTGCAAAAGCTCATAGACTTGTTTGGATCTCTTCACTCCAGCTCCCCCTGCAATTCAAGACTAACAGCCACAAAGCAAGATACCTAGCAAAGCCCTAGAGTATGACCCAACATCAGTCTTTCCGGTTGAACAATCTAATTTTCAAGGAAAAAAAATAATTACTGATTGCTCATCAACTGTTCTCCAAAGAGGTAAAAGACAGTCCGGATGAGAGAAGAACTACGTGCTCAGGGACCTGTCATTGCCTCTGCAGTTGGGTCAACACCAAACTGTTCGTCTGTGCCTTGTAGGCATTTTTGTCTCTCACAGTCTCAAGATGACACTCCGATAGTAAGAGAAACGTGAGCAGGTGCACATACTAAATATGTAAAATACACATCTTCTCTTCCCCTCACTTAGAAGATGTATTTCTAATGGGTGTGGAAAGTCACCTTATAGACAGGGAAAAAAATCTTACATGCATTTTTTTTTTTTTAGCACACAAGAATGCATGCGGGCTCAGCACAACAGCTTTCCACAGAAAATAAATGCAAGCCAATTAAAAATTCAGTTTCTTTTCTTTAAGCTAATTCCTCAGGTTTTGCTAATCAGCAACAAATAGTTCTGTCATCTGAGCTGGCAAACATAAGAAAGAATACCACTAGTATGTTTTCAATCAAAGCATTTGAATACAGGAGTGAATCATATTTTCCATGAGAAATTACAGCTTGGGAGTAGTTGAGGGCAGAAGAAAGGCAGTCTTCACACAACAATAAAACTGTAAAAGATACCTGAAACTTCAGGAAAGGAGGCTTCTTCCTGCCTCTTTACCAAAACCAGCAGAGGCCCTGTGTGAACGACCAGTGAGTGCAAGGAGCTGCGCAGGAAGGCCCTGCAGGAGAGTTAGGAAACCAGACTCCTTGCAGTAAGACAGGACACAAGAGACTGGACCGTGTGTTTTCTGTAAAAGGGAGAACAGCTGAGCGTCGGCCAGGGTAGGGGATGCCTTCAATACTATGGCACCTGCCTTTCCAAGTTTATAGAGGAATAACTGCATGGCAATAAATGACAGCAGGGGTGATGGTGGTTCCAAATACCTGGCTATAGAGGCAGCAGGGACAGAAATGCAATGCTGAGAAACCTTCAGGCAAGAGACACGGGTTCTTACCCTGACTCCAGAATAAGCAGATCAGGCCCCCGAATCCTGCCCCTCCCCCACTCTCCCAAATTATAAAGTGCTGGTGAGTGTGTGGCCAAGCGCCTGTCAGCAGCGCCGCATCAGGCCGGGGCCACTCAACGTGAGCATCTGCGTTCTTGCCTTGACACAGCTCATGCACAGCGACCCTTCACGAGAGACCCCCCCCATGCCTCCTGTGAGGGTTTCATTCCAAACACATGTTGTGAATGTTTGATGTGCCCACCATCCCTGGGTTTTCTTTTTTCTTCTCTCTTTTTTTTTTTAAGTCAAACCCACAAAACCCAAAATACTTTGAATTCTGCCTAACTACAGTTTGTGAAGATTCAGCACTGCATGCCCATAAAAGTTTTACAGCTGTCCTTCTGAAGGGGAAAAAAACTGATTTTCCCTCTTCCGGTCTTACAGGAAACCTGCCCACACTTTAGAAACACAAAGTTAGTATACATAGAAGCACAAATTAGGCTTCTTGGAAAGTCTACATTTTCCAACCACAGAGAGGCGAAGGCACTGCTGTGAGTGTCCACATGGCTGGCACACTGGATTGGGGGCGGGGGGGGTTCTTCCCCTGCAACAGCCACCAGAGCTGGCAAAAAGCTCGAAGGAAAGGGAATGGCTGAAGAGATGCTTCTGAACCTTGAGCTAATGAAGGTCTGCAATGCACTCGTGCTACGGTGGTGCCACAGGACCGAGATGAGCTGTACCCACGGGTAAGCAAAAGCGATCAAAATGTTATGTCTTACTTTAAAAAGAGGGTATTTTTCTCATACACTAAAAAATTCTTAGAAAATTCATCACCTTCAACTCCCATCAGTCACGAGCTTTGCCTGAATAATTAATTCCACGTGAGGTAGATAGATTTTTTTATAAAGTACCTAAAAAATACTTGTGATTCTGGTAGATTAAATAATCCAACAGGGTTCTAGAGAAAGTAAGGTCATATCCTACCTGACTCTGAGGCTTAGTTTAGGGTATTGTTAAATTATTTAATATAAATAAATAATATCATGCTTTTATTTTCCTGCATGTTTTAAGTTTGCATTTGTTACATGAAACGCTTTCTACTGAGAGTTTAAAATATTAAGACTTCTCAAATCTATTTAAAAGCTTTATAATTTCTTCACTTACAAAATAGAAAAAAATTAGTGTCAGTCTACTGAGGTTCAGTGAGAAAGAGTTCTGTTCAGGTTACAGCACAGAGTTCTGACCACACTGACCCTTTTTTCCCTCAGGTGTGCAGTCCATTCCATGTCTAACCTGTGTTTGGAGAAGATGCGGGTCTTGGAGGCAGGTGACAGGGTCTGGCAGAAAAACGCCAGTCTACACTGAGCCAAACACAACTGTAGCACCCACAACAACCACTTGGTTTGGGAGTGAACTATTCACACACTGAAGATGACGAAGGTGACGGAAGAGAAGGAATGCCAGGCAGAGGGCAGAAGAGGCACTGACGGTGTGCCAGGACCTCACCAAACACTTTGTTTGCAGTGTCTCACCTAATTCTCACAAGAACACCATGGAGCGGGCAGTCATAGGATCACCCCCATCTAACAACGAGGAAATGACCTGGCAGGGGTCAACATCTCACTGCTAGCAAGTGACGTGCACCCAAATTCCTTGAGTCCAGAGCCAACAAGGAGTACACTGAGATGGTAGGTCAAAATTGCACTTGTCATTTGATTACAGACAATTTATATAGTTTAAGTTACCGAATAATTTTAACACTGATTTAAACAACACAATGGGAAAATCTGAAGAATAACCAATTTATGGGTCCTGTGACCTCAAAACAGAGTAACAGTGAATGAATCCAAACCCCACCAAGAGCTCTCCAGTGTGCAGTCGTTAACATTTCATGTTAACGACTGCACACTGGAGGTCCAGAAATGGATCGCGCACATGGACCATGGAGAGAGGACGAAGATCCCAGGTGTGGAGAGAGCCCAGCCCCCAAACAGCGGGTAGAAGAGTCAATGGGGGAAACCGTTAAAACAAACGAACCAAGAACAAGCTGCAAGTTGAATGGCACAGAAAGTTAACGGTTATCTGCCCACTACTGTCAGCCAGAAAGTAGTACTCATCAGCTGTCCCGCCTAATTAAATATCTCACTAATTAGCGGACATCTGGAAAAGAAAACAAAACATAAATATGGCATGGGAAAAGTTTGTGTTCACACAGAAGGACAAAAACAACACGGGGAGCTTGTGATCAAGACTCGATTTTTTTAAAAAGTAAGTGTACTATCAGGGTATATAAATATAGATAGGAGGTATGTAGGAATCCATCATATTTTCTGCATGAATTATATTTTTAAAAGACTCATAAATAAAAATACCATGTAGAAAACTTAGGAATGTCCACACAGAAAAATCCTACCAACACCATTTTAAGCATTCATTCTTAAAAGAAAAATAAAATGAAATAAACCTTGAATGAGACAAAGAAAGGAACGTGCTCAGTATACCTCCTCCTTATTTCTGTATCTACAGAAACAACCACTGCAGCAACAGGACTGATACACACTTATTCTATTTTTTGTTCTGTTTTGGTTTTTGGCAGCTGTGATAAACTTTTTCAACAGCGAAGTTACAGCATCTTTAAAAAGCTTAGGAGAATTCATAAAACCTTTACCTCCATGCACTTTTTAAAAAATGCTCTCTCCACTTAAAAAAAAAATAACATATCCTCCATCTTTTCCAACAATATAATGTGGTAGGTGGAGAAAAGCTGTTGCTGAAACTTAAGGTTGTGCGAGGCCCTTTGATCTGATGAGTGAGCATTCCCCTCTGCTGCAAGCCAACTAATGAAGGGATGAAATTAGCTTTTATCCTGGGCACTTTCTTGAGCAAAAAAATATGCAGTAATCAGCTGTCCTCACTAATCAGTCATCTGGCTAATGACCTTTTGCCTTAAAACACTAAAATTTCTGAATGATGTGGAAAAAGGGAAACACAAACCAGTCCCCCTCTCTGGAGCTCAGTGGATCATCTGGAACTGGAGCCGGGAAGGTTAAACGGCGAGTCTGTATCCTGGCAAGGTGATAAATCTGTAATCAAGGGCTGCAGGCTTTGGCACCTCAATATGAAGTTCATTACTCCACAACCAAATTATGTTTTTTAACTAGAAACAGGCCAGAAACAAACTCAGCCTTATATATTTTTCTTTATATTCTGCCTTTAGAAAAAAGCATCACATACTTGTGTTCAGAGTGCTAGTTAATTTCTTAAACTTCATTATTTCCAGAAAAGGCACTTCCAACATTTCTGGCATGCTGGTTAGAAAGAAAAGTACAGCACACAGAAAAGTCTTCCACATTAAAGAATGTAGCACTGATTTGTTAAAAGAGGTTTGTTTTAACAAATCATCAAAAATAGGAATAGACAAAATCATTAGATCAAAAACCATTAAAAATGGGAATAGCTGCTATTAAAGACTTCACTTCACAAACGCAGC
>NW_007738092.1:19811-45027 GCF_000696425.1 Galeopterus variegatus
TCTGGCATGCTGGTTAGAAAGAAAAGTACAGCACACAGAAAAGTCTTCCACATTAAAGAATGTAGCACTGATTTGTTAAAAGAGGTTTGTTTTAACAAATCATCAAAAATAGGAATAGACAAAATCATTAGATCAAAAACCATTAAAAATGGGAATAGCTGCTATTAAAGACTTCACTTCACAAACGCAGCCCGCTTTAACCACTCTCCACCACCAACCAGTTTTGCTCCTTCAGTGTCTGCTTGGATAGAATGACTCTGGTTCTATTTCCCAGGAGAGGTCCACATGGATTGGCCTCAAAGGACCCCCTTCCTGAAGGCCACCCCACTGAGGCCTGAAGTTGCTTAGAGATGTAAGAAAATGTCTCTCTCTAAAAAGAAGGCCAGGAAGTAAGAAAAGTAAGAAGAAAAGTAGGGAAGAAAGTAAACATGTATAAATTATACAAGCCAAGTAATTCCTAGAGCTCGCATGTGCACACGGGCACACGTGTGCGCACCCGCAGTCTCCCCTGTGGCTCCTGGGCCAGGGCCACCCAGCAGGAAGCACTTACGGTAGTGAGGCTCCATGTAGCCATTCCTGGGGTCCATGGCGAACACTGTCCCGCGGTAAGGAACAGAGGGCTCGGCCAGCTGCGGCAGGGACCCATGGACCTCCTTCTTGATCAGCGAGGCCCTCTCGTCACTGGAGGTGGAGGGCTCCTCGCTGATTCTGCTGAGCCCCTGGACACTCTGTGGCTGCATAGCGACTGCGTTTCTTCTCTCTCTGGGGTAGCTCTGCCCAGGACTCTCATCCTCTGTGGAAAGAAGGAAAATGAAAGTCTTTGTAAGCCACTCTAAGGAGCAATTAGAAAGAAGTAATCAATTAGGTCTCCCCTCCACCCCTGCCCTGAGAAAGAAGACTCTTTCTCACTCGTGGCAATTTTGAAAGCTCTACACCTGTGATGGGATAGTCACAAGAGGAGATCGCTTATGAGGAGGGTCCAAAACACACAATGGAAAGAGGAAAGGGAGCGGGAAATAAGCCTATGAAACTGGGATGCGGGAGGTCAGCAACTCTGCTCCACCAGCGCATCTCTAAGTCTGCTAGTGGGACTGGCCCACGTGGGACTAAACGTCCCGCCAGCGAAAGACATGCGTGCCCAGGGGTGAGAAGTCCAGCTACTCACTGGGGCTCTGGGTGGCCCCAGGGCATGTAGGATTCCTCAGAGGACAACATATAAGAAGTGATCCAAAAGTTTTGGGTTTTTTGTTTTGTTTTGTTTTTTTAAGTCAGATTTGTAACCCACCGAGAGATTTAACAGAGCCAGAAATGGAACAGAAAACCCACTGGTGACCAGGGATAAAGGTGCCAACCATGAAAACCCACAGAGCCTCTTATGAGACATCCCTACTTGCTTCTGCCACAGAAAAGCTGAGAACCAAGCGGAAGACTGAGTGAGACTGACAGCCCAGGTGTGGGCGGCTCTGTGGAAGCGGCATGAAGGCCTCAGGCACGCTGATGTCTGTCCATGCTCTGGTCGGTCCACATGTTTCTTCAAACATGGAAGAAACAGCTTTAATGAAATTCCACATATAGTCGGTATTCCAGCTCCCTAACACTTCAGTTCTCTTTGATCTATGAGAACTTCCCATCCGTCCACTGGTTCTCTGCAAATGGGACTGGATGACCTTTCTGTAATAGTGGATCAAAGAACCATTGCATAAAATTAAACCAAACTGGCTGTGTGAACCCACAACAAGTGGACCAATTCATCTGTTAGAATCATACCCACACGCTACGCTGTGTACTCCCAAACAAGCTCTGCATTTAAGCAACTGACTGTGCTCTGGCAGATAAGTGCTGACGGAATAAAGCTGTCCAGGCAGCACTGCTGAGACATCTGATGTAATAACTGTTTCCTAGTCCTTATCTTCAAAAAACAAAAACTGTCTCTGGGTATAAATAATAATATTGTTGCACATTTTAGACGGACAGATTTTGAACACATCTTATCCCAATATATATTATCTTCCACGTGATCCATAAAGCAGTTATGACTACCTAAGAACCTCAAAAAAAAAAATCCAGAAGAATTATGTTTTAGGGCCGGCCTGGTGGCGCACTGCGCTAGTGCGCCGCTTGGGAAGCGCGGCAGCGCTCCCGCCGAGGGTTCGGATCCCACATACAGACCGGTTCCCGCTCACTGGCTGAGCGAGGCGCGGGGGCAACACCGAGGGTTGCGATCCCGTTGCCGGTCCCAGTCCGGTACGGGGGCGACACTGAGGGTTGTGATCCGTTGCCGGACACGGAAAAAAGACAAAAAAAAAAAAAAGAATTATGTTTTAGCAGTTTCTTAGCTCTTTGTTCAAATTCAGAAGAAAACAGAGCTATAAACACAGACAAGTGTAAAAATACAAATTAAAATAACAACTACTATTTGTGTTGACTAAGGACTTGAACTACATATAGCCAATAGCAACTTTGGTCTTTCTGCCTGTGTGTAGGACTTGAAAAATAAGCAAAGCATTGTTGCAGGCTTGCAAATGACTTGCAAAACAGAACAGGCAATGGGGCATGTTTCCGTCCTGACAGCACATTTGCTGACGACTACAAGGTAACTGTGAAATACTATTTAAGAACTGTTTTGTGCAGATCCTCACCCCAAACCTTATAATTAAGGTTTAATCTATCAAGTAACAACTAAAACAAAAAATTGGTATATCCCACATTTTCACATTGATCTTTACACAAGCAATTCAAACCATGCTTTTTGTAATTTTACAACAAACTACAAAAAAAGGAAAAAAAAAAAAACCTACCTACATTTTTATTTTCCGTTCTGACTAATACTTTTAGGCACTCGTCCACCCTTGTAATCCATTAGCAGTGAAGTTGCGGACCACAGAATAAGGGCTTTTCAGTTCTATAAAAGCAAAAGGGTGTCAGAAGCACTAAAACCTATGTCAGTTTTATAAAAACTCCTATAACCTACAAATGGCCCAAGTCATATTTTCCACTAATTTGTGCTCCATATAAAACCTTTATTTCAAATTTCAACCTGAAGTAAACTTCCAGCACTGAGGTGCAAATTCTGTGGAATTGGATCTTCACTGGGGGGCCACAAAACCCCACTCGGAGGAGCTGACACACAGCACTCCTGGGCAAGTGAATAACCAAGCTCCACTAATCAGTTCCAGGTTTAGAACAGGATTTCCTTGACTTAATCTTTCTAGAAGAAATTAACTTTTCTTCTCTTAAAACTGCATCCCTATAATAAACTCAGTTTCTTAGAAACTATGTCTTTATGATGAGCATTTGAATCCAAATTCACAAATAATTGAATAATTGATATGGTCTGGCCCAAGAGTCCCCCCGCCCCAATCTCCTGGGAGAAGGAAGTGGGGGGTGGGTGTGGGGGTAAGTGGAAATGGGGGTGCCTTCTAGCTAAATGATTTTCTTAATGAGCGTTAGCCCAACATGTACAAATATTAAAATTGTAACAGGAAGTGACCAAATTTCACTATTTAACACAGAAAAAAATTAAGTTATAAAGGAAGTTTAATGTGGAAACTTTCATAGACTTACTTTTACAATAGATGGTACTACCACATTTTTACCCAATCACTCCTCTCTTAAAAAATCCAGCAAACACTTCACCTTGTATACTGAGTTACTTGTGATGAGCATTTAGATGAATACTTGACAGTGCACCCACTCCAGAATACAAACAGCCAGCAGGCTTGAAAGCACTCTATATACAGTGAGAGGGAAACTTTCCAAGCAATATTCCTGCCTGCCCTTATAAATTTAGCAACCACTTCAGCAAGCCAAAAGACGAAAGCTGTCTAATCTTGTTCAGTTGAGACGAGCTGTTCAATAAAGTTTGAGAGTCAGTGCAGACAGGCTACGCCAGGCCAAATTATTGACAGAAACATACTGTCCACCATGGCAACACGCACAAGTGTGCTGCGAGAATGTAAGCAAACAACTCTGTGCTCCAAGAGCATCTGCCAGTGCACTCTAACAGCCAGACACTCAGCAACTGCTCCCACCTCTCCATGTTCAACAGCTGCAAGCTGGGGGTCCAACCAAGACATGCAATTCACGAACAACTTCCAGGAATAATGACTTCAAACACTGTCATCATAATCCTACCTTGTACCTTCTTCTTTCTGTATATCCATGCTCAACTGGAAGTTAAAAATTCCTGCCCCAGATGGAGAGCTGCCCAATGCATCATATTTTAGAAACTCTCCCAGATTTTCCAAATTCATCCAAAGCAGCCGACATGGAGTTGGACACTCTCAGTGCCAGAAGCTCGGAAAAATCAGAAGTTGTTTCACTGCAAACAGTGCTTAGGACATTCATAATAAAGGTCTGGAGAAAGTAATCACATTCAGTGAAGCAGGACTGGAACACACACTCTTGTGCACTTGCCCACAAACTCCTGTATAATTTCTCACTGTAACTGAGGAAACAAGTTCTTTTTCAACCAGTACTTGAGAGAAAAGTTTCAGACAATTCTTCCAATAAGAAAACAAAACTGCCAGGCTTCACTAATTGGGGACACCTCTTGTCACGTAACAAAATGAGCTGACTAGGAGCTCATGGCATACACGTACACCTTTTCCCCTTAAGACAGACTTTCTACTCTTCCCTTAAATCCCACTGTAACGCCATTTCTCCTCTCTTGCCCAAAAACCTAGAAAACATGGAATGTGAGAGAACAGACAATACTTACAACTCAGTCCCCAGGCTCTGGCTAGCTACTTTCTGCAAACTTCTCTTGGTGAGCCTTCTTTAGCTGTGCAGACCCTCTAGGAACATTCTCGGTCTCTCTCTGCCTCTCTCTCCCTCTTCCTCTCCCTCTCCCAGGCAGTGCTGCTCCCATTAGAGGAATTAAAAGTGGTTGGAACCATGCTAAATTTAACAAGCTCATTAGTATTCTTTCTGAGTGCTTCCAAGTGAACTCTCCCTATTCAAGCCGCTCTCTCCAGCAGAAGGGTCAGGCGGCTAATCATTAAATCAAACTAATGTCACCCTATCACAATCAGCCTCAGAGAAGGAGGGTTTATTATTTCAGTTTATGCTAAATAAACGGTTTTACAAATGGTCCCCAAGCAAGGTCAACAGCAGCTTCAATTACAAGACAAACTTAACAAGAGTTGCTATAAACCAAGTGCTCTGTATTGACTTAAGGACAGGCTCAGCTCCACATACTGCCACTAGCAGGGTTGCACAGGAATGCATATTGTAAAATAAAGGAAGGGGAGAGCTTTCTTCTTTGTCAGAATTTGCCACTGCACAGCGACTCCTCATTCACCTCTCTCCAACCAGCTAGCGGCTCAGCTCAATTCACCCCACACAAAGGCTGGAGCCCAGACCTCAATGGACCGAGTGAAACATGTTCAAAACTAGGCTCTCTATTGTGACTGAATTTCTTAACATCTTTTCAAAAAGCGGAGAATGCCTTGAGGCTAAAGGAAGAAACAGGCTAATGGTGAATTGGGAATTCTGAGCAAATTTCAGAGCCCTTTCCTCCTAGCTTTTGAGGTTGAAAGCAAGCTCTTTCCTTTCAAGTTTCAAAGTCCTTTTTCCTCCCGCAGTGTCACAGAAGGATTTGAAAAGAAGGTAATTGTGCTCACAGTCTCCCTGATCAGAGCTTACGTCCTATTTCTGGTATTTCGGAATACTTCTTGCAATAATAGTGCATATAGCTCAATCCCTTAACCGGCCTGCACTCGGCAATTGCTCATTAAGTGAACAATTGCGGGTATAAAATGCCTTTTATGTTCAAGGTCTGGATATAAGATAAGCATTCTAGGACTCTAAATTTGGTTTACTAAGGAAACTCTCCATCATTAAATTACAAAACTGAAGTCAGAATATCAGGCTTTCCCAGAAAAGTGGCCCTCAGGTTGCAGTGAGCCAAAATGAAGGGCGGGTTGGGGGGGGGCGGAGGCAACAAAATGTTAAGGAGGGAAAAGACTGCACACTCACATTTCTAGCTGAATGGGATTGTGACAGGAAAACTGCATTTCCACATTTAAGGTTTGGTTTTGCGAAACCTTATAATTTCTATACTGGATGATATAACAAAGTCATCTACAAGTGAATTAAAACACACAACTGAGGCTCAAAAAATATATGGATGAAGTTCTGACCCCCCCCTCACCAGCAAACACCTCCATCCTCCTTAAGAAAAGAAACAGCCTATTATTTGTATCATCTCTTCTGATCTTCACAGCAACCCAGTGATGGGGGCATTTCAAGGTATCAGAAACAGGCCACCCTGTCCCAGGTGAGGAAGTGATGCAAAGAGAGCTCCAGCTGTGCCTGTTGAATCCACAAAGGCCTGGTGACAGTGCAAGAGGGTCATTCCTCAGTAGGTTTCTGGAATGATACCTGGATGTGCACCCCCCCCCCCACCACCAGTAAAAGGGAGAAAAAAGTAATTACATTTTTATGCACAGAAATTTTCAACACTATCCCATTAGCTTTTTGTCAACATAAATGCACTCCTGAGAAACATCAAGTAGGGCCCAAATGACAGATCCAAATGACAGCGTGGGACGCTGGCACAAGCACAATCCCGCCCTCCCAGACGCGAGGACACGCGCAGGCTTCGTCCAGTGCCGCACATCCATTCCAGGCACTCTGAGGCTCTGCCTGTGGCTTTGATGTGGTACTGGAGTTTTATGTGCTTCCAGAAGCTTGGGCCCCGCCTCCCGTCCTGAACAGAGCTTTCCTCCAGGAAACTGCCTCGCTATGTTGGAAAGGGCATTATTTCATCTTTCCTATTATGCATTTGTTGAATCTTGCCAGCTTTTATTTGTTTATTTACATTTTGATGCTCTTTGAATAAAACCCGATAGAACCCAAGTCCTTGCCTCCCTGTTTCAGAATTCTCCCCATGAATTTGACCAGAGAGATCAGAAATGAAAAAGAGAAGAGGCTAAGTATATTCATAAGCATTGTAGAATTAGGCTAGGATTAGGAAATAATGTGCCTGCAGTTTTTAAAAGCAGAATATTCCCTCTGTCCACCCAGAGTGCAGTCTGCCTGAGCCCGGGGCTGCTCCCTGGAATGCCTTGAGCTTGGCTTCCACAGGGCGAGAGCAAACAAAGCCTTCCCTAAGAACATTTCCAATACCCGTGGGGTCAGACACTGCCCTTGTGCGGCTACACATACATCTCCTACTGACAATGACAGATGACAGAAGGAGGGACCCAGATGGATCAGGAGAGAGTGCTCGCTTTGTCTACAACCTTTAAACCCACTGCCAGGCCTGCAACACGAGAGGGCTGCAGCAGGGTTTGAAGCTTTGGAGAAATTCAAGTGACAACCTCCCTCGAAGACTATGCGGTAGCTCCTTCTTTCTGCTTTCACCAACCAGGAAGTCTCAGGGTGAAAGGAGAGTAGAAAATGAGTATCTCAATTGTTTTAACATTTCTGTTCTCCTTGCCAAAGAATAAAACAGTCTAGACTGACTAACATCCCACCGGTCCTTCACTGGAAAACTATGTGCCCCCAAAAGCAGCAGGTTAGTGCTCAGCCCAATGCTAAATGCTCCCCTCAGTCTCCAGCTGCTCATACAGAGCTCCATTCAACTTCAAAAGACGTCCCTGGGATAGAAGGGAGTAGGCAGAGGGAGCAAAATGAGCATTTAGATAAACTAAAATCCCAAACCTGAAATGGCTGTTCCTTCACGCCAGCAGAGAGCTTTGATGGCCTGCAGAGCAAGCTGCCTCCTGGCTTTTCTAAAAGATAGTAACAGTGATGAGCAGATAACACTATCCAGCTTGTCTGAGGCCTCACCAAGCATGCCCTGTGGCTTAGAGGGTTTTCATTCATTGTCCTTGTACACTGAACCCTCACACATAAGAGGTCTACAACCCCAACCCTGCCCCTGGGAGACACTTCTGAACATGGATAACAAGGACAGCAAAGGTTGCTGTGACCTGGTTGAACATCACCCAGAGCGCGCATTTAATTCCAAGCACAAATTCAATGGTACCAACCAACTTTCAATGTTCCTCACAGATAGAACTAGCCAAATCCAGCAAGCACCTGGAAAGAGGAAAACATAAACAAAACAGCACCCTGGAGGGCCCCTGCAAACTCTCCTTTAAAAGGGAGGAGATTTTCCTTATTTTCCATGAGCTTGCGAAGAACCTTCCTTGAATTAAAAATTCTAAAACGTCATGAAACTTCTATTAGTCTGCTATTAGTCGCTGGTCATTGCTTACACAGAGTGAGTTAATTAGTGACATCAAAGGCAGTACAATCAATTCTCAGGAGGGTCAAAATGTTTTCCTTCTGCTTAATAGCGCATTTATGCCTATCTGTGAGTAACAGTTTCATGAACATTTAGGTATTAGAGATTTTCTTCAGAACTCAGTTTTAGTCTTTTAGAAGCAAAGAACGAAAAATCTCTCTTTCTTATTCTGTACATACAGACCTGAACACTTAAGATTCTACAGTGGGATCCACAGCCAACGGTTTAACAGAAACAATGAGATGCCTGTTCCCCAGGCCAGAGTGTCCAGGTTGGGGCCACCTGGTTGCATCCTCCGAGTGAAATGATCCTATCTCTGGAGATCTAGTCCAGCCCTGCATGGAGCGAGAACTTAGGGCCTGGGTGCCTTTAAAAGCACGAAGGGATAAACCCCTGTGTGTAGCAGCTTCTTCCTGAAGCACTTTTAAACAGTGGTTCCCAGGTTCACACCCCTCCCCCAACAGCAAAGTCCTATTTCCTAAACTTTCTACCATTTTTTTTAAATTGCAGAAGTGAACACAAACTTAACTGGTTTCATCTACTGTGTTTATGGTGCATGTTTTTGTTTTTAGAAATCATGTAATGAGAAAGCCTGAGCATGTCCAGGTATTATATTTTTTAAAAAATTTTACAGACCATGCTTACTCCACTGCATAAATCAGATAGTCCAAGACAGTACACTTAAATATCAAGTTGATACATTACTGTGCAGAAGTGAGCTGGAGACCACCATGGCACCCACCAGGGACTCACCTGTGCTGAATCAGCCTCTGGTCACAGGCCAGGTACTGCCCAGATCAGGTTTCTGCAAAAGTGACTCCCTCTAGTTATGGCTCACTTTGACCTCAGCTATGAAAATGCATTTGAGAAACCCAAATGAAAATATCACTTTTTCACTCTTCACAATTTTACCTAGGCAGCCTGCTTTTAGTTAGCCACAGAAGCCTGAAACTTTATAAAACTCAGATACCATCCGTGAGTGAAGGGGAAAGGGCCACAAAACGTAACCTCTCCCGAAGCACATCTTCATGGTCACAGCCAAGACAAGATGCTCTGGTCCCTAGCTGCTCCCTATCCTCGGGCCAGAGCCCCAGGCCAACTGGGCAGGGCACACATGGAGCAGAGGCAGCACAAGCCGTCCCTCCAGTGAGGCTGGGAAGAGGGACACAAGCCAGACCTTTCTTCTGGCTTTGTTCCAGCCTTCCAGGCACACTCAATGTCCCAACGCCAAGGGGATTGTATTTTTATTTTAAAGAAGTATCAATAAAAGCAATTAAGGAGACAAATAAAAGACCAAACGCATCTACCTTTCTGTAATACAAATAATTTTAGTCCGTTCATTCTTCCTACCAATCTTTTTTTCCAGAAGTCTGCTAACTAAAATCTATTAACCATGTACCAATTAATGACAGCTAACAGTTGCTTACTATGAGCTAGGCAGTGCTTCACCTATCTCCTCATCTTCAGTACACCTTTATCAAGAAGGTACTGTCATTATCCTCACTAGCCAGATGAGAAAACCATGGCAAGGAAAGGTAAGTTACTTAATTAGGTTACACAGCTGGTTCGTGGGCTCAGGCCCAGGCAATCTGACTCCAAAGCCTGCACTTAAATATTTGGCTATTGGACCCTCCCTACTCGGTGCCAAGAAATATAAAATAAATTTGAGTTCGAGTTTTGGTCAATGACCTAAAGCACAGGCCTACAAACCAAATTACTACTCAACTCTGCTGTTGTAGCTTGAAAGCAGCCATAGACAACATATGTAAACCAATGACCATGGCTGTGTTCCAATAAAACTTTATTTATGGACACTAAAATTTGAATGTCATATAATTTTTACCTGTCACATTTAAAAATGTAAGAATTATTCTTAGCTGCAGGCTGTATGAAAATAGGTAGCAGATGCAAAGTAGCAGATATATAGGATGAACAAGTCTAGAGAGCTAATGTACAACATGAGAACTACAGGTAATAAAACTGCATTTATAAGGGATTCACGCTAAATAAGTAGATTTTAACTGCTCATGGCACAAAAACAAAAATAATGGGTAACTACATGAGATGATGGATATGTTAATTTGATTCACTATAGTAACCTTTTTACTATCTATATGTATCCCACAAAATTATGTTGTATACCTTAAATATACATAATAAAATTTATTTTTAAAAAGCAGGCAGCAGGCTGAACTTGTCCCCACTGGAGGCCAGCTACAGTTTGCCACCCTCCCCTCAAGGAATACACACACTTTACATACAAAGCTTGCAGCCAGAAAACAATGAGGACTATTACAGTAAAACTGTGAAAGCAGTAATACTGAGTGTTAAAGAGGATTTAGGATTTAGGTAACTTTCGCATACTATTAAGAGTATATACATATGTCCATAATTGGCCAAGTACATAGAGTGGCTAAACTTCTAGGATGTATCTTAAGGAAAATAATAGCGAAGACAATGATGTACATTCAAGGATATTTGTCACAGTGTTATATGTAGTAAGAATAAAATAAAATAAATGTCCATTATCTTATCATATGATGGAATGTCACTAACTATAGTGCTTTCATGGATCTTAATGAACATAGGAAAGTGAGAACGCTCATTATTTAGAACTTTACTGAGTGCCAGGTACTGCTGTAAACACCCTGCATGACAATCCTATTAGTTTAAACTACTTATTCCACCTCTTAAAACTATAGGATATAGTTAAGACAAGGTTGGCTAGTTTTACACATATAATAACACCTTACACTGCTATGGAGTTTTATGGATATTTTAATAAACAAGGTTATTTAAAATTATATGATCATTTAATTATTTCATATCTATACACAAATACCTTCTAAACAAGTACCAAAAATGTCCTAACATCCCTTGCAGCAAACTTGTTAACCCAGCTTGCACCAGGCCACCCTGGAGGTATGAAAGAGAAAGTGCATCAGCAGCACTAACCACTATGCACACTGCTGCTCATGTTTATTGAGCACTTACTAAATGACAGGCCCGGTGCTCCGCATGCGTTAATCCCACTCAACCTGCACAGGCCTGTAAGGTAAGGTAAAGTCCTGAGGGTTAACAAGGTTAAGCAACTTGCTTAAAATCATCCTTCAGGTAAATGACTTGCTCAGCGTAACTTTCCCGTGTATTATAAATTACTATCACCCTTACAAAGTGTCTTCTGCAGAGAGTCTCTGAAAGCCTGCAGAACATTGATTTGCTTGCCACTTTTCTATATGTGTACATGAAGATTACTTTCATTATTAAAATTATTTGACCTCTTCCTATGAAGGCTATCAGAAATGGATACTTCGGGTATCAGTCAAAAGAACTTAATCGTAAACTTCAAGCCAGAGTCGTGAAATGTGGTTCAGAAACTTCTGTGAATTTCTTATTTTACTTCTATCGTCATTGCTGCTGTTGCCAAGTCTGGGTTTTGGACACATTTAGTATTTTGCAGTGACAATGACACCTGTCATAATCAAGCTGAATTATTTTAGTGTCACCGTATTTCTCCCCACCCCTCCTTACGGCGACCTACCATCTTTCCACAGCATTTCCAGGTTCAGAATAGCTCTTCTGCAAAGGAGTATCTAACACTGTCTTTTGGGGGCTGTACTGCAGGCCTGGATGCAAGAAGCAGTCTAAGTATTTGGTTTGTGCTTAACACAACGATAGCTCCAACAGTTAAAGCTGCACACAGTTTATTGAAAGAAGCATATGTCCAATAGTTAAAGAAGCATATGGTTTATAGAGAAAGGGGGAAAAACTCGCACTTGGAAACAGCTTTGCTTAGATTATTTACCAACAGATGAAAGGCCCTTCATGCTGCCCGAGAGTGTAATCACCTCCCACAGGCTGGAAAGGAATGTTGAATGAGTCACTAAAGTCAGGGTCATGCTCCGCAGAGACATTCTCTCTCCCCAACTAAAGATTATTATTGAATTATAGCAACTTTAAGAAAATTTTCTCTTTTTTTAAATCAAGAACCAAACCAGACTACTTTTTAAAATGCACTATTAGGAATTGTAACTGTTCCTAAAAGTGCCAGATTATTTCCATCCATGCAATATTAAAACTAACAAGCGTCTTTTCAATTTCTTTTAATGACAGAGTATGCAATAAAAATACAGCAGTGCTTCATTTAGCCAAAGGAGCTGGAGCAAAAAAGACCTAAATAAATAAATAATAAACTTGCATGGGCCACTTACCAAAAATAAAATCATTTCATTCAACCTTTTACAGGAGGCGCATGCAGCATTTTGAACCCAAAAATTCTCGTAACACAAACCTCCGCTTAAAAGTTCCAAGCAAGGGCTGGAACCACGGCAGGATGTTATTCCTTTTTGAATTTACTTTTTAATGTTTGGGTATTAATGACATCAACTGCCATGTAGCATAATAAGGCAGCATGGTACGATAAAAGGAGTTAGAAAACCTAGTTCCCAGACTTGCTTCTAGCACTTAACCGGTGTGACCCAGGGTACCTTAAAATATATCAGATTGTCAGCTGCCTCCTCTATAAAAGGCAGACAATAAAACACGCCCTTCTTACTTCATCGGGTTCTCTGAGGGTTAAGTATAACAGCATATGAAAAGGATCTTTATACATGGCGCACTCCTGAATGCTAGGTGCTGTCACTGATCTCCTCGTTACCTGTGTGGCAATCATGCAAAGCCGCCTGGCAGTATGGAGCAGCCCAGGACACGCACTGGGAAACAGACTCTCCAGGCCTGAGGCTACTGCTGAAAAGGCCGAACCTCAGGCAAGTCACAGAAGTTCTCTGGGCAGCTGTTCCCCCCTCACACAAAATGGGACATAACCAATCTACTCCCCCACTTCTCAGGGACGTCCTAGGAAAAAGCGAAATGGTGAAGAGTGCTCGATAACCTCTAGGGGACAGAGGAACCAGCACGTGCATTCACCAGGCACCAGGTTAGACAGCTCGGGGGGAAACCACTGTCTCATAACCAGAAAAGAGATCCCACCTAATAATCTATAACTACAGCTGCTCATCTCTTTCACACACTTCTCTGATGTATCTTGGGTCAGGTTCAAAACCAACATCTACCAGACAAGTACACCTAGCTCTCCAAAATTCTGTTGAAAATATCGGTCTCTTCTCCACTGGTTTATTACAATGCCTTGAGATGCTTAAATTTTCCTGAGAAATCCATTTTATGTGTCTCCAGACACAATATTTACTTAAAAAAGATCAAACAAATTCTCCCAGGGCAGTTGTTGACAGCCTATACCCACTGTCTGCTTTTGTACAGCTCATGAGCTAAGAATGAATTTTATATCTTTTAATGGCTAAAAAATAATCAAAAGAAGAATAATGTTTCATGACATAAAAATCAGATAAAATTCAAATTTCTGTGTCCATAAATAAAGTTTCCTTGGAACACAGCCAGTCTCATTCATTTTCATATTGTCTATAGCTGCCTTTGAGCTACAACAGCAAAACTGAGTAGTGACAAGAAACTATTAAATGGCCCATGCAAATCCAAAATATTTATAAACTGGCCTTATGCAGACAAAGTGTGCTGTCTCCTGATCTTCTTATCTCAGGACATGCTAAGAACACCATTAGTAAAACTATGAAGCCTACCTGGGAAATATATACAAAAACATAAGGCAACTACCATTTCCAAAGAACTTAGTTTTGATGCTTCCAAACCTTAAAATGACTATGACATGGGTACTAATATCATCCCATTCTACAGAAAAAGGAAACAGACTTAGCAAAATTAACTTCCCCAAAGTCACAAAGTTAGTAAGTCAGGGGTCAAATCAGTTCCCTATGACACTGAGGCTGACAATGAGATCACCCAAACTAGCATATACTTTTAGTAACAGGAATAGAGGACGCACATCCAAGAATAAAGTTTTGAGACTTCCTGTTCCTACCAAATCAGGAATCTTCCGGCCAGATGCAGAAGCAAATGCAGTCAGGATCAAATCAGTTCCCTATGACACTGAGGCTGACAATGAGATCACCCAAACTAGCATATACTTTCATTAACAGGAATAGAGGACGCACATCCAAGAATAAAGTTTTGAGACTTCCTGTTCCTACCAAATCAGGAATCTTCTGGCCAGATGCAGAAGCAAATGCAGTCAGGGTTCCACGAGAGTGTTTCTGCAACTTGTGGGAAAAATTGGGATCGTGGGGCCAAGTCAACACAAACTGGCCCAGGTCGGCCCTTCCCCAATTCAGTTCACAGACACGTGCATGTCAAGGACCCGGTGTGCCCTGCAGGAAACCTGACCTGCTCAGAGGTTTGAGGACAATGGCTACCGTCGTGAGGCTCTCACAGATGAACTTTCGAGATGTGGAACTGCCAGAGAAGAGAAGCAGAGGCTACAGAGTGAGCACAGTGCAGTAAAGAAAATGTCACGAGAAGGCTAGAGAGAGAACAGATTCTTCTTCTCTAGGTTTACCTTCTCAGGGGAGGTTTGGTCAAGACTGGATTTCGGGAAGTCTCTAATCCAAATCTTCAAGGAGGCTAGCCAATCTCAACCTAACCCCTCAGTGATACATTCAATGGAACCACACAGTATTAATATTTACTCTGGTACTCCAAAATATTGCACCTTTGGTTTAAGTTGAGAACATCTGTATATATACATATAAAAATAGATATACATATTGCACTTTATTCTTTAATTCACATTGTGCTGAAAATAAAAGTACACATTTCTTGGCAGAAAAGCTTTAAGTTTAGAGGAATTCTAATAGATATATTTGACACCATGGTGCTGCCAAGATATTCTAATAAGAATTCTTCCATTGTAATCTCATTATCTGGTCCAGTTCTACTAATGTCCTCAAGAAGAGTTGGCAAAGACAGCAACCAAAACACATAATCAAGGCTATTTTATTGTGCCTGACTATTTTGTTAATTACATTGGGTCCATGTCTACTCTACAATTTGTAGCCAAAAAAAAAAAAAAGTCCTAGTACAGTCCAGCTATCAAATGGAACGGCCCCTCCCTGTAAAATGAATGTACCTCACAGGTCATTCAGCAGACCATTCAACTTCAATCCCTGCTCCCTGGGGGGAAGCAGCCTCCCTTGGCTCTGAAGTAGCTCAGCCCCACAAAGCTCTCTGCCTACAGGAAGCTCATCTTTGTTTTCTTTCCTATGCTTTATTCGCTCTGGAGTCCTGGGGAGGATGGTCCCAAAGAAGGAGGAAAAAAAGTTTGTCTATGTTTACAACCTGATCTTCAAATCTATACCACAAACTTGTGTTTTCCTGTCAAATAACAACTGCATTTGCAAATTAGGACTCTTCCATCAAACTGGCTCTTTACAACCCTCTTTCTGTAATACCGAGGCCGTAGTCTTCCTTGCCAAGGCCTCTTATACTACTCAGAACAAAACGAAGACAGTCATTTATCTCTAAGCACCTACCTTTCCTTTCATCCTGCTCCTCCTTTGCTCCACATTAAAGAGTGCTCTTCTGTCTTGCCTCTGACTGTCACACCACGAATGTGCCCCCATCACCAACTCCATCCAGTGCACCATCCCTCTTCCCTATACAAAGAACCACTGAGCAAATCAGGGGTCTCATGACCCCAGTGTCTCTCCCTCTTGACCTAGAGTGGCTTACACTTCACCCCTAAAGTTTTCCATAAAGTTTCCAAGGATTGTTCTTTGGCCAATTTAGTGGCTTCCTCTTTATACTGATATTTTAAACAATCTTCTACCTACTCTGTCCAAGTAATATTTTGCTTACCTGTCTACTTCTACCATTTAAATCTGAATGGCTTCGAATTATTAATCTCCAGGCCTCCTCTATACATTTTCTTTTCCTTTTTATTTTTTTTACCTTTTTAATGGGTCTATATTGATAGACTTAAATCACTGTTGGGGAAAAAAATCAAAGTGTCTGCAAAAATATAAGTTCTAATTTAACGGCATTAGTACAAAAATAATCACTGGAAAAAAAAAATCCTACACATACCTCTGCACTACACAGATAAGTTTCGAATGCTGCTGTTCCAATATAATTGTATATTCCTGTGTTTAAATCCATTTAAAGAATCTAAAAAGAGTTTTTGTTTTTTATGTTATGAAATCCTTTATTCTAGGAGCAGTCTTATTACTGCTGCTGTTCCAATATAATTGTATATTCCTGTGTTTAAATCCATTTAAAGAATCTAAAAAGAGATTTTGTTTTTTATGTTATGAAATCCTTTATTCTAGGAGCAGTCTTATTACTGCAAGAGAAAGAAATAATGAAGTTATAATGAAGGCATAAGACTTTAAATCACTATTCAGCACATTATACTCCCTGGCAGATATAGCAAATCTGTTGAAAATATTTGGCTTTAGAGTATCCCTACTATAGAAACACTAGAAACCAACAAAAGTTTTGATAATACTCCCTTACCCAATGTGAACTGTCTTGCTATGTTCCTATTTGAAGGTTTTAAGAGTTCAAATAATGTGCAAAAGCATCAGGGTTTTCATGTGGGCTAGAAGAATTTTTATTTAATTACTTTTCCAATTATCCCTCTCAGAAATACAAACTCCTGAAACCTAAAAATGGAGCCATTTTTCCACATGGACATTTAAAAATGAGAAAACGGAAGTGATGAATTAGTTTAATTTCACTGGTCAGGTCATGACGACATTAATGTACCACACGACTTATGTCATTATACAGGAATAGAACGCTGGTACATTTTGGGGTTTCATTCTCCATTTGTGCCATGTCTAGTCCTTCTCTCACTGAAAATACTGGTCAGGTCATGACGACATTAATGTACCACACGACTTATGTCATTATACAGGAATAGAATGCTGGTACATTTTGGGGTTTCATTCTCCATTTGTGCCATGTCTAGTCCTTCTCTCACTGAAAACGGGTGATAAGTCTTGAACTTTTCATGTCCTGCTGAGCTGACCACAGAGAAAAACACCTAAAAAGCCTCTTAAAAGTGAACAAGTCGATTCTATACTGAAAACGGGTGATAAGTCTTGAACTTTTCATGTCCTGCTGAGCTGACCACAGAGAAAAACACCTAAAAAGCCTCTTAAAAGTGAACAAGTCGATTCTATAAAGTCTTGGGTATACTAATATTCTAAAAAATGCAATAAAAATTGTAGAACCTAGATTTGCAAAGAAGGTTCAAACTATGGAGATTGGGAATCCTAAACACTGGGAAACAGATGCCTCGTGAATCCAAAAATTGCATCTATTCGACCTTCATGGCGTACTGAAAACTGAAGCAATGTTCAAAGTCACTGTGTTCCTCACACTCCTTGCCTACAAATTTTCTTGAAGCACATGTCATTTCTCTGCTCATAATCCTTGCATGAAGCCCAGGTATCTACAACATCAACTCCAAATTGTTTAGCCTGAAAAAAGGCTCTGGGTGAGAGAACCCATCTTCAGCCCCCTTTGCCCCAATATCTGAGTCCACTCAACTCCCTGCCCAACGCCTACCAGAGCATCTCTCAGTTCTGTAATTAGCTGTGTCCTGGTATGTCCCCACCACTAGCATACAAGCTCCTTGGGCAGGGTCTGGGCCTTGTTAGCTGTGGTGTCTCTGATGCCCAGCACACCACTGGAGAATTATTCTATGGACGAATAAATAATTGAATCAATGGGGTAGGACTTCCAGGTGCTATCTGACAGTGACAGGGGAACTCTGTTGCTGCTGCTGTTTTCCAGGGGAGTGGCAGCAGTGACACGCACCTTTCTGATCAGAGTCGGGCCTCAGAAGAAAGGGTGTCCACATGGGCCCTGGCAACTAGACCCCAAGAAACAAGATGCCAACGTGAAAGCAGAGCTCCCAACAGGGAGTGACAGCAAGCGACAACACACAGAGAGAGAGACAAAGGGAAGTCTCCCACGGCAGTGCTCATGGGGTTTAGTTCTGATTCCTTAGGCCCCTGCTAACCACTGCCAGATCATCACTTTACAACACTATATTGCTAGTCACCAACTTAAGGCTAATGTCCTTTAGCAGAAGACGAAATGTTAAGGACATTAAAGCAACTAGAATGAAAGTAAACAAACAGATAAAGGGCAAGAAAAATGGACACAGACTACCATACTACAGACTTCCTCTCTCTCCCAGCATCAATTTTCATCTGTTTAATACTCTTGGGAGTTGCTGTGGAGGTCAGCATTTAGCCCATGTATATGAGAGGAGTACAAAGTGATCCACATTTACAGAGATACCATAAAACTGGAAGTGCACCAGCAAATATTTGGCCCTCCCTGAGTCACTTAATAGTCAGTTTAGACATGTTTTGGGAGTATTGATAACTTTTAAATAGAGGTACACACACTTGAAGGATTAAAGAATAAAGCTTTAAGATTTTAGCTTTGTCCCTACATATTCAGAGAGAGAAAGAGAGACAGAAATAAAAGTAACCCTGGCAATTACTTAAACAGGTAGGGCATGTGTATGTAACACACGGGCTTTTCTCTTTTTGACTATCAATCTTTCATCTTAACTTTGGCGAGGAATGCATTTGCCACAGGCTGATAAGTAAATATGGCAGAACTTCAAAACTCATGTCAGCCAAAGAACTGAGAGAGAGAAAATCATACATAAAGCTGGTAAAAGGCAACTATAAATTTTTAATGTTTTTTATTTAATTCTACCAAAACATCACACAGCAGTATGATCCAGATTTGGTATATCTCTCATGCACGCAACATGGCCTAAATCCAATTTCTTACCCCAAAAATGTGTTTTTCATTAAACTAGTAAACCTAAGAAGGTTGCTTGTAAGACCAATAAGTTAATAAACTCCTTCCGTTTAAGACAATTTGAGCCTTCAATTTACTAGGGTGAATCAAGAACTGATAAAGAAGAAAAAAGGACACAGGACATAACTTTTCATTTAGAAATGATAGTCCAGCCTGAAGCCAACAGTCATTATCCACAATTTAAATAAGAACTCAGGACCTCGTTAAGAGAGCTTCATTACCCTCACCCTTATTAAAGATAATGCCAAGGAAAGACAAAACAAAAACTCTATGCATTGAACTGAGGTCACCAGAGGTGGGAAAGGGAAGGGGGGTGGTCAGGGAGAAATTGGTAAATGACCACAAAAAATGATTACATTGTGTATGTAGAACATACTACTGTCCTGATTTGAGTATCACATATTTCATACAGGTATTGTGTATTCAATACTGTACCCCACAGATATATACAATCAATTATGTTTCAATAAGAAACAAACAAAACACTGTGCATTGCAAGTCTACACTGTCTACTTTGCTCAAGAGATGCCAATGGAGAGGACAGAAGAAAGGTGTGGGCTCATGAAAGTCTGTTACAACATCAGTTCTACTCCCAACAGCAGGGGTACAAAAGTGTGTACTAGAATACTCATAGCAACAGTCTCCGTAAACAAAAATGTGACACTACCAAATACCCATCAGCAGTGATGGAGTCATAAACTGTGCTAGAGTCACACAAGGAACACTACTGAGCAATGAACATTTACAACTACACATAACGTGGATGAATCTTGTAAACATACTGTAGAACCAAAGAGAAGAAGCCACACACAAGAGAAGAGATTTATCAAGTACAAAAACAGTCACTGTTAATCTATGCTGTTAGGAGTCAGGGATCGAGGGCAGCTGGAAGGTACTAATGATAGTCTATTTCCTGAGCTCGGTTCTAGCTTTACAAATATGTTTGGTTTGTGAAAGATCACCTAACTGTACAATTTACGATATGTGCATCTTTCTACATGCTTATTTCCTATAGTATTAATGCGGTGTCAATTCTAAAGACTTTCAGACAGTTCCTGAACGTCTGCTTCAGATTTCTCTCTTGAGCACCCACTTACAAGTGTAATTATCTTTCTTAAATATGAAACTTACAGCTGTGGATGTTAGATATCCTAATGGGGGCCGCCCCGTGGCTCACTCGGAGAGTGCGGCGCTGGGAGCACCAAGGCTGCGGGTTTGGATCCTATATATAAGAATGGCCAGTGCGCTCACTGGCTGAGTGCAGTGCGGGTTATGATCCCTTACTGGTCACAAAAAAAAAAAAAAAAAAGATATCCTAATGGAATAGATTCAAACATTTGCAACATATAAAAAAAACCGTTACTTCATAACAAAAGGAACACCAAAATGTGGGGAGGGAGGTGGGGAGAGACCATGAATAGCCAATTCATTGAAGAAGAAATTTAAATGTGTAATAAGAAAATGAAAACTAATTTCACTTCATTATATTATGAAAAACATAAAATTAAAACACGATACTATTTTTTGCCTTGGTATCAGATTAGGAAGTATTGGCAAAGGTTGACTAAGGGCCTGCACTGTCATTTAGCAGGGCACACTGGTACATGTCCCATGCTCACGCATCTGTGCACCATTGTGGGGACACAGATGACAAGTAGTCTCAAACATATTTGCCAGTTGACCCAATCCTTCCCTCACTGGGTGCTACCCAAAGGAGTAACTTAGGTTCTATGCAAAGACTTAGCTACAAGGATAGTCACTGAAACAGTCAATTATTGGTGCTTTTTATTATCTTATATTTGCTGCATTTGCTAACATTTCTCTAAAATTAAAGAATGTTCCATTTAGTAGAAAAAAAATGTTCACCATTGTGGGGACACAGATGACAAGTAGTCTCAAACATATTTGCCAGTTGACCCAATCCTCCCCTCACTGGGTGCTACCCAAAGGAGTAATTTAGGTTCTCTGCAAAGACTTAGCTACAAGGATAGTCACTGAAACATTCAATTATTGGTGCTTTTTATTATCTTATATTTGCTGCATTTGCTAACATTTCTCTAAAATTAAAGAATGTTCCATTTAGTAGAAAAAAAATGTCTGTTCTCATAGAGAACTTACTGGCTTTTTAAAGAAAGATCTTGGTCTTTTTGAAATGCAAGTCAATGGATAAACAAAAGAGCTGCCAGCACTCTCTCCACAACTGCACAATCAAGTACTTGCTTGAGCATTTTTTTCTCCAGTAAACCCCCTGCGGGGGCGGGAGGGAGGCAACAGACATTCTGTGAGCTCATCTCAGTTTAACCCTGATTCCCCAGACAAAATACAACCTGTGAGGATTCCTTTGTGGCTTCTCCCTGCAGCAACCACCCAACTGACTAAGCACTCTGTTATTTACTAATCACTCTCCACATAATTACAGAGTCCCGTAACCATCGCACAGTCTCCCTCTGCACACGCACACCGTTTTCCAGCTCTTCTGACCTGTGTAGCTCCAGGACCTGTGTTGTCAGTTCACTCTGACCCCCTTCTTGCCTTAGCTTCTAATAAGTGTTAGATTCAAAAGCAGCCTTGATTGCAAAATTTTCGAGACTGTTCAGAAGACTGGATGAGACATAATTTCACAGCCTTTTCTATCTTATAAGTAATTGTGTGACAGGTTTCACTAGAGGACAGTTTGCCTTCTGTAAGGGGAAGAACCTTCTTCCTAAGTAAAACTTCAAGGTTTTAAAAAAACTTGTCCTATGAAGAGAACTGAAAAGGAGATAATGAGTCTAAGAATGAAAGGAGCGAATTGAAAAGAACTTCCAATTTCTATGTCACTGTGTTAAAGTAATGTGAACATACACACACTTGGAAAAAAGACTAGAAGGAAATGTACCAAGATATTACCAACTGTCATCCACACATGTAGTGGAGGAAGGGTGATTTTTATTTTCTTTTGGTATGTTTATCAATATTTTTCATATCTTCTATATTGATTACTGCATTTGTTATTAGAAAACCATAAACAAATGCTATAGGATACAGAAAATGCAGTGAGAGAAGAAGTAGAAATTTGGAAATAAAAAGCCCTGGGACTTTAGAAAACCATAAACAAATGCTATAGGATACAGAAAATGCAGTGAGAGAAGAAGTAGAAATCTGGAAATAAAAAGCCCTGGGACTTGTCACAACTGGCTCAAGTTTATACAGTTTCCAATGCTTCCTTCCAAAGGTGCATCAAAGCTAAGGCACCTGAGTCCTCCAAGAATACTGTCTGTTGCTGCAGCAAACCATGTGGCATTTATTATCCATAATGGAGGTTGAAGATACAGAGAATGAAAAAAAGACCCAAGACTGTGACATAATCTGTTTTTATCTCTTTTTCTTAGGAATTTTAATGGTGCTTTGGGGAAGGAAGAGTCTTTTTTACTCACAAAAACTGAACAACACATACCCTCACACTGCCTCTAGAATAAAACAATGTTAACTGCTCCATAAGGAGCTGGTGGGGGGAGTCTGCAGTGTTCACGCACATACCGCTCAAGTTCAAGTATCTCATGTTTCAGCTACATTCCCCACTATGGGTTTTGAACAGAAAAGAGGGACTCTCTGTGTCCTAACTGCCCCTCCTCTATGGTAGAGGAAATGAAGAGTCATCGGTGGGCACCTTGGAGTATCCCAGGGTTGGAAGATTTGGACAACTGGCATTTCTATCAACCAGCAGAATTGGACAGTAAGACAAAAAAGTGTAGACATATGATGGGTTACATGGATGAAGTGGTCTCAAGATCACCCACGCCTAGGTAAACACTCTGTGGAGCTCCCTTCATCATAACACATCTGAGGCTCTGCTGCTGAGCGGTTTGTGCAGCAGGACAGATGGTGCTGAGACATCCCCAACCTCCTGATGAGCCTCCACCCTGGGCCTCCACAATGGCTGCCTGGGAGAAGGGGAAGGATTTTCAGCAGAAACTGAGATTTTTTCCTTGAGTAAATTAACACAATTCAACATTTACTATTACCACCTTCTATTTAAGAGTGAGAACCTGAGAACAAAGGCCATTATGGTCCTTACAACTTTATAGTTTTAGTCATTATATGCTGGACACATACACATATTCAGCCACTGTCATGTGGCTTTTGTTTCTCAGAAGTTGCTGAAGAATTACAGAAATCTTGGCTTGCTAGGTTAACTCTACAAAAATATCCTAATTTTATATTTCTTCCAAAAGACCAAAGAAGCAATGGAAAGTAGAATCCTGGTGGTTTTGCTTTAAAAAAAAGTAAATGCAGTATGGTTTCATGTATTCCCTGGGATAAAAGACTCACACACACGTACAAGACGTTAATAGTTAAAATGAAATATAAAGATTCTAATTGTTCAAAAATATTAGATGGCAATTTTATCAAATTTAAATCAATTAAGGATGCCCATCACCTGTTTATATCTGTTTATATCTAACTAATTTTTCTTTTTCATCTGACTTATTCCACCAAATCCAAGTAACTTTTCCCCAAAATAAAGACTTCTTTTGACAATTCTTATCGATTAGAAATGGGGAACTGACTCACAAATTCTGACTTCCTGACTCTCGTTTACTGGGAACTCTGGTTCAAACTGATCAGGAGATGTCAGCATTGCATGTCAAACTTCCTTCAGCTGAGTTCACCTTTCAGCTGGCCCGTGCACGTGGTCAGCTTCGTCCCAAACGCCTATTTGTTCATTTCCTCCCCTCCCTGTGTTCAAAGCGTGGGTCGTCCACCAGCGGGCGGAGCAGAGCAGATCTCATACAGCAGCCTTTGCCCAGCGAACGGGGAGTTCACAGTGGCTCTTCCCGACACACAGAGAAAACAACTAAAGCACATTTCAGTTCACAAAGGACATCCGCGTCTCACAGACGTCTTCTTTCATCTGTCGGATCACAGTGCGTTTTTGATGAACTGTGTTCATCCACCGCCCACCAGGGCCACACAGAGGGTGAGGGGCAAGGCGTCTGGCTGCCAGGGTCAAGGCCGGGTTCCGTCACTACACTCAGCTCAGCTCAGGCAAGTCACTGAACTCCCCGAGCGCTGTTTCCTTGTCGATGAAGCACCGCCCACCAGGGCCACACAGAGGGTGAGGGGCAAGGCGTCTGGCTGCCAGGGTCAAGGCCAGGTTCCGTCACTACACTCAGCTCAGCTCAGGCAAGTCACTGAACTCCCCGAGCGCTGTTTCCTTGTCGATGAAGAGTGGAGGATGAAGGAGCCAGCACAAGAGGAGTGTTCTGTAGATGTCGGCGCTCAGCACATGNCCGCCCACCAGGGCCACACAGAGGGTGAGGGGCAAGGCGTCTGGCTGCCAGGGTCAAGGCCAGGTTCCGTCACTACACTCAGCTCAGCTCAGGCAAGTCACTGAACTCCCCGAGCGCTGTTTCCTTGTCGATGAAGAGTGGAGGATGAAGGAGCCAGCACAAGAGGAGTGTTCTGTAGATGTCGGCGCTCAGCACATGCTCCATGCTGACAGCAGCTGTGTCAGGAACTTGTGGGACTGCCTCTCCTGCCCGATGTACGTCAGTCCAGCTGTTGCCTTGAGTCCCACCCTGTGAGGCTTTTTGAGGCCATGTGTTCCCGGAGAGACCCTGAGACTGGCTGATCAAAAACACGCGACTTATCTAGTGCTGGGTCCACCCGTGTGTCTATAATCAGCAATGTGATGAATGCTATTAAGTGTTGCCACTCACCAGGGATGCCAGAGTGAATGAAGGACACTCGACCAGTCCCCCCGAAATGCTGGCCTTCCAAGCCTCGGCCCAGCTGTGTAAGATGAGGAAACACACTTCACCCCCTTGGGCCTCAGTTTCTTTATTTTGCAAAATGGCGGTGAAAGCAACTTCCCTTATAAAACTTTTGTAGGAAGAATTGAATTAAGTTATGCAAACATATACTAAAGCATAAACAAAAAGCCATAAAGTGCTATATGAAAGTAACTGGATTCCAATTTGCCTATTACAATGTGTGATAACACTAGCAACAGCCATGTGGGTATTGAATGTCAGACGGGGCAAAATCCTTAACTTCCTTGATTTCCTTAAATCCTCACCACAAGCTTATTATCTGCATTTTACCAACGAGAAAAGAGCTTAGAGATGGCAAGAAATTTCACTAAGGTCATAGAGCAGCCAGAAATTAAGCCTGGGTCCACTGGATCCCATAGCCCACACATGTAACTCCAGGTGGTACAGGCCCCAGAACCACCCTCTT
>NW_007738092.1:45211-46308 GCF_000696425.1 Galeopterus variegatus
AGACGGGGCAAAATCCTTAACTTCCTTGATTTCCTTAAATCCTCACCACAAGCTTATTATCTGCATTTTACCAACGAGAAAAGAGCTTAGAGATGGCAAGAAATTTCACTAAGGTCATAGAGCAGCCAGAAATTAAGCCTGGGTCTACTGGATCCCATAGCCCACACATGTAACTCCAGGTGGTACAGGCCCCAGAACCACCCTCTTGGTGGTGAGTCTGAATTTGTCAATGAGCTACAAGTCATAGACATAACAATGGAGGAGGTGGCCACACAGTCGGGCCTGGTGACCAACAAGGGCACAGCATCCCAGCCAGCTTGTCATGAAGTCACATGATTCAATTTGATTAAATACTGACTCCAACCCCATTACTTGGGGCCCACATAAGCTGTTGCTGACCCAAAGATGTCCTCAAAGATCCCTCACGATGCCAGAAGGCAGCTGGGTTCCAAGCAGAAATACAGAGAATGCCTGCACACACACACGCGCACACACACACACGCACACACATGTACGCACACGCACTCACACACGCACACACATGTACGCACACACATCATGTTGTGCAGCACATTGCCCACAGGTCACACAAAATCCTTCACACAGACAGATCTGTCTGCTCAGGTTTAAAACCAGTCCGTGGGGCCAAGAATCCCGAGAGTGCCTTTCTCCCCTGACCCTCGCAAACACACATATACAGGCCTCTCCTTCCCGTTTCTCTCTCTCTCTAGGAGCCTGACCCAGACAAACTCTGCATTCGGTCAGAACAGCACAACGCGAGTGCACACGAGCAGATGCCCAGAGCAGCACAAGCCCATCACTCAGCCCCATCTGCACTCAGCAGGGACCGTCTGTGTGCTCACCTTTCATGTGTCTAAGACAATCTGCTCCTTCAGCTCTAGGCTACTGAGAAAAATAAAGGGTCCAAAACTTAATGTGGTGAGCATTTCCTTAAAAGAACTATTTCCTGAATCTTCCACGAGTTCTGCTGCTCTCCTTTGGATGTCAGTTGAAGATGGGTATCGATCACTGCTTGTGTAGCACGGTTGCTCCTCAGCCCACCACTACCCCAGGGTCCTGGGAAACCAGGCAACAGG
>NW_007738092.1:46826-47155 GCF_000696425.1 Galeopterus variegatus
TGTAGCACGGTTGCTCCTCAGCCCACCACTACCCCAGGGTCCTGGGAAACCAGGCAACAGGGGACCCCGGGAAGGGCAGAGGAACTCTTTCGTGTCCTCTCAGGCACTTTTAAAACCTTTCCCCGAGATTCCAGGCAGTGGAGAAACCATTTGGTAGAAAGCATACACTGAAAGGAGCTGCACTCAAATGGTGTGCCCCATTGACTCCTCTGTTCCTGTTTAACGCACCTGTTTGCTGAGCACCGACTTTGTTACTCAGGGCACTGGGGGTGCTGCTGAGGCCCTGCAGCAGTGAAGACAGGCTTTTGGGGGGGGGCCTTAAGGTCCCT
>NW_007738093.1:0-19779 GCF_000696425.1 Galeopterus variegatus
TTGCTCTTGGAAATGCAATTAGTACTCTGGTATCACAGCGCACACTTCTCAGGATCGCGCTTTCTCCTGGCACGGCTGCTCCAGACCTGTCGCCATCTTAGAATCCACTAAAACCAGGTTCTAAAACTAAATCCTGACCCCTGTGGACTGGTCATTCTGCATCACCACAGTTGCTAGTAAGGACCTTAGTCTTGTTGGTGGCTCTCAGAAGTCCTCCTCAGGAAGTCCTACTCACTCCTCACGCCTCACACCTCCTTGTTGTCACTCTCTCCAGCAACGTGGCCTGGCGCCATTTGGCAGCCTTGTCCTTTCATGAACTGTCTGAAGAATTCATCCCAAGAGCCATAGCTTGGAATATCAGGGACATCGTTGTGGAAATGGAAAAAAGATACTGCCACATCTTTAGGGTTTCGAAATATCACCAATATCTGTTATTTTTCTGAGTCCCCACATTCAAGAACTGGGAATTCTGGATAGTCATACTTTTTTTTAGAAACAGCAAATATTAATTCACTGACAATGTGGAGAATCCAATTTGAACCACACTTTGGATAAGATGCTAGCACAATGTCATCGCTTCTGGCTTCAAAGTTGTCCAGGGCTTCACTTTATCTGTCTTGAACTGAGAGTGGTGTGTTAAAGTCTTCTAATAATTGTCCATTTCTATTTATTTCTTCTTGCACTTTCTGTAGTTCCTGTTCTACATATTCGGTTGTTATTGTTTTGTACATGGATATTCATAACTATTGTGCCTTCAATTTGGATTGTGACTTTTGAAGTACCTATTTCATTTACTGCTTTGGGGCCTGAATTCTAATTTGGTAACAGGATTGCAACTTCCTATTTTCTTATTTTTGCCATTTCTATGTTAAACTTTAGTTCATACCTTTACTTTTAAACTTTTGAAATCCCTGAATTTTGATACTTCTCTATATACAAAATAGAGTTAGGTTTCCTTTACATGCCAATTTGAAAATATTTTTTTAATACATAAGTTTAACTTGTTCACATTTATTGATATGACTGTGTGTTTTAATTCTTCATGTTAATTTATACTACAATTTTTGCTTCTATTTTGTTATATTTCTCTTGTTTTGTTCTCTTTTTGATTGGTCTTTTTTGCTTTTTATTATAATTTTTGTATTTAAAAATTTTCCACTTTCATTTTAATATTTAGTATTTATATTTTTCATAGTAACTCCATTTTGTAATAAATATTGTTTACGTGTTTCTCTCTTCTTTCCAGAAGTGTATGAATCTAACCAGGAGTGTATACACCTCACTAAAATTTTTCTTTTTTTAAAAAATTTTACTTTTTTTTATCAATATACAATGTAGTTGATTTTCATGTACCTTTACCGAATCCTCCCTCCCCCCTCCCTCTCCACCCTCTATCAATACCATATCTGTTTGCTTGTCTTAACAAGTTCAAGGAATTATGATTGTTGTGTCTTCTTCCCTGCCCCCTGATTTGTTTCTGTATTTATTTATTTATTTTTAGCTCCCACAAATAAGTGAGAACTTTGCCATTTTTTAAATAGGTTATTTGTTATTTTTTGCTGTAACATTGTTTGAGTTACTTGTATATTCTGGATATTAATCCTTCGTCAGGTGCATATTTAGCAAATATTTTCCCCCACTCTGTTAGTTGTCTTTTCACTCTGTTGATTGCTTCTTTTGCTGTGCAGAAGCTTTTTAGTTTGATATAATCCCATTTGTTTATTTTTCCTTTTGTTGCCTGTATATTTTGGGTCATGTTCATGAAGTCTGTACCTACTTCTACTTCCTGGAGTGTTTCCCCTATGTTTTCTTTAAGGAGTTTTATTGTTTCAGGGTGTATATTTAATTCTTTAATCCATTTTGAGCTGATTTTGGTATATGGTGAGAGGTACGGGTCTAGTTTCATTCTTCTACATATTAATATCCAGTTTTCCCAGCACTATTTGCTGAAGAGGCAGTCTCTTCCCCAGTGTGTAGACTTGGTGCCTTTGTCAAACATCAGATGGCAGTAGGTGTATGGGTGGATTTCTGGGTGCTCTATTCTATTCCATTGATCCGTGTGTCTGTTTTATGCCAGTACCATGCTGTTTTAGTTGTTATAGCTTTGTAGTATAGTTCAAAGTCAGGTAGTGTTATGCCTCCAGCTTTATTTATTTATTTATTTATTTATTTATTTATTTATTTATTTATTTATTTATGTATTTGTTTGTTTGTTTGTTTGTTTTTGCTCAGTATTGCTTTGGCTATGCACGGTCTTTTTTTATTCCATAAATGTCTGGGTAGTTTTCCCAATTCAGAGAAAAATGTCGTTGGAATTTTGATGGGGATTGTATTGAATCTATAGATCACTTTGGGTAATATGTACATTTTCACAATGTTAATTCTTCCAATCCAAAGGCATGGGATATCTTTCTATCTTCTTGTGTCCTCTTTAATCTCTCTCAACAGTGGGTTGTACTTCTCTTCATAGAGATTTTTCACATCCTTGGTTAACTTTATTCCTAAGTATTTTAATTTTTTGGTGGCTATTGTAAATGGGCTAGCTTTCTCGATTTCTTTTTCTGTATGTTCACTGTTGGAGTACAGAAATGCTACTGATTTTTGTGTGTTGATTTTGTATCCTGCAATGTCGGATCCGCCACCAGCTGACCTGAACAGCCCTTGCCTTGCTATCAGTCCCTCCCTTTGTGTCCCTTCTGGTGGGCGGGCAAATTGCCCAGATTCCTCTTTCCCCGGTCCCCATTGGGAGGAGACAGAGGAAGAGAGCCGTGAAGAGAGGTGAGCACAGTCTCCGGCTGCAACCAGCCCGTTAAAGAACACTCAGACACAGCAGGGGTTCTGTCGAGCAGTTCTGTTTATTATCACACAAGCACTTGCTTTTAAAGGCAAATGGGGAAGGGAGGTTTTTACATCCTCCAATCAGCTTAAAGGTTATGAGAGCATGCATCCTGTCTCAATGCCTAGCTATTGCAATCACGCAGTGTTCATGAGCGTGGAAGCTCGTATTTGGCCAATAAGGGCTAAGGCGAGGTTCCTACAGACACTCCCACCCTACTTCCTCCTGGCACCATCTTAGGCTGCCATGCTAATATGCCGGTGTGGGCCCATAATGGTGCCACTTGTAATGTCACTTAAGGTGGCATTAGTTTCTAAGGCCCGACACTGCAACTTTGCCGAAATCATTTATCAATTCTAAGAGTTTTTTTGTAGAGGCTTTAGACTGTTCAATGTATAGGATCATATCATCTGCAAACAGGGACAGTTTGACTTCATCTTTTCCCATCTGGATGCCCTTTATTTCTTTCTCTTTTCTGATTGCTCTGGCTAGTACTTCCAACACTATATTGAATAGGAAGAGTGAGAGTGGGCATCCTTGTCTAGCTCCTGTTCAGGATGATGTTGACAGTGGACTTATCATATATGGCTTTAATTATGTTGAGATACTTTCTGTCTATACATAACTTATAGAGAGTCTTTATCATGAACCAATGTTGAATTTTGTCAAATGCTTTTTCAACATCTCTAGAGATGATCAAATGGTCTTTGTCTTTGATTTTATTGATGTGGTGTATCACATTTATTGATTTGCATATGTTTAAGTAACCTTGCACCCCTGGGAAGAACCCCATTTGATCATGGTGTATAATTTTGTGTATGTGTTACTGTATTCTGTTAGCTAGTATTTTATTGCGGATTTTTGCATCTATATTCATCAAGGATATTGGCCTGTAGTTTTCTTTTTCTGTTGGATCTTTGTCTGGTTTTGGTATCAGGGTGATATTTGCTTCATAGAATGAGTTTGGGAGAATGGCCTCTGTTTCAATCTTTTGGAATAGTTTGTACAGAATTGGTATCAATTCCTCTTTGAAGGTTTGGTAGAATTCTGAAGTGAACCCATCTGGTACTGGGCTTTTCTTTGTTGGGAGCCTTCTGATAACAGATGCAATCTCTTTTATTGTTATTGGTCTGTTCAGATTTTCTGTATCTTCTTGGCTCAGTTTTGGTAGTTTGTGTGTGTCCAGAAATTTGTCCATTTCCTCCAGATTTTCAAATTTGTTGGTGTATAGTTGTGTATAGTATTCTCTAATGATTTCTTGTATTTCTGAGGTATCAGTTGTAATATCACCTTTTTCATTTCTAATTTTTATTATTTGGGTCTTCTATCTTCTTGTTTTAGTTAGCCTGCTAATGGTTTTTCAATTTTATTTATCTTTCCAAAAAAACAATTTTTGATTCATTGATCTTTTGTATTGATTTTTTGTTTCTATTTCATTAAGTTCTGCTCTGATCTTAATTATTTCTTTCTGTCTGCTAACTTTGGGTTTGGATTGTTCTTGTTTTTCTAGTTCTTTAAGGTGAAATAGATTGTTTACTTTCCTGCCATCTTTCCATTTTTCTGAAGTAAGCATTTAATGTGATAAATTTCCCCCTTAGTACTGCTTTTGTAGTATCCCACAGGTTTTGGTATAATGTATCATTATTTTTATTAGTTTCAATAAATTTTTGATTTCCTGTTTAATTTCTTCTGAGACCTGTATGTCATTATGTAGAATGCTGTTTAGTTTCCATGTGTTTTTATAGTTTCCAGAGTTTCATTTATTATTGATTTCTAATTTTAATCCATTGTGATCTGAAAAAATACATGGAATTATTCCAATTTTTTAACATTTATTGAGACATGATTTGTGATCTAACATGTGATCTATCCTGGGGAATGTTCCATGTGCTGATGAGATGAATGAATATTCTGAGGTTTTTGGATGGAATGTTCTGTAGATATCTGCCAAGTCCAATTGGTCTAAAGTGTTGTTTAGATTGTGTTTCTCTGCTGAATCTTTGCCTAGATGATCTGTCTGATATTGAGAGTGGAGTGTTCAGGTGCCCTGCTATTATAGTATTAGTATCTATCTCATTCTTTAGGTCTAATAGTGTTTGCTTTATAAATCTTGCTGCTCTGATGGTGGGTGCATATATGTTTATGACTGTTATGTCTTCTCGATGGATAAATCCTTTTATCATTATATAGTGGGCTTCTTTATCTCTTATCATGGTTTCTGGTTTAAAGTCTATTTTATCATATATAAGAATAGCTATTCAAGCTCATTTTTTCATTTCTGTTTGCCTGGTATATCTTTTTCCATCCTATCACTCTTAGTCTATGTGTGTCCTTACAAATGAAGTGAGTCTCTTGAAGGCAGCATATAGTTGGTTCCACCTTTTTAATCTAATCAGTCAGTCTGCATCTTTTGAGTGGGGAATTTAATCCTTTTACATTAAGAGTTGTTATTGAAAAGTGTTGATTTACTCCTAGCATTTTATTGGTTTTTGTTTGGATGCCTTACGTATATTTTGCTCCTTTCTTTCTGATTTACTGTTTGTCTTAGGTATTTGTTGGTTTCTTGGGATGGTAGATAAGCTTTTTTTCTCTTTATTGTTAGCATTTTTATTTTACTAGTGGGTTTTGTTTTTTCTTGAGTGTTTATGGCAGTGGTGGTTGTTTTTCATGTATCAAACCCAGTACTCCCTGGAGAATTTCTTGTAAGGCTGGCCATGTGGTACTGAACTCCTGCAGTTTTTGTTTGTCTGAGAAATATACTATTTGCCCTTCATTTTGGAAGGATAGCCTTGCTGGGTAAAGTATTCTTGGCTGGCAATTTTTGTCTTTTAATATTTTGAATATATCCTCCCATTCTTTTCTGGCTTTTAGGATTTGTAATGAAAAGTCTGATGTGAGTCTGATTGTGCTCCCTTATATGTGACTTGATGCTTCTCTCTTTCAGCTTTTAAGATTCTCTCTTTGTCTTTGAGTTTTGCCAATTTGACTATAACATGTCTTGGAGAGGACCTTTTTGGGTTGAAAATGTTTGGGGATCTTTGAGCCTCCTGAATCTGAAGATCTGTGTCTTTCCCTATACCTGGGAACTTTTTTGCCTTTATTTTGCTGAATATATTTTCAATGCCATTTCCTTCTTCTTCCCCTTCAGGAATACCTATGATTCAGATATTTGAGTACTTAATGCTGTTTGTTATTTCTCTTAGATTTTCTTCAATGTTTTTAGTTCTTTTTTTCTTTTCTTTTCTTTTTTCTTTTTTCTTTTTTTTTGTCTGCCTGTGTTATTTCAAACAGGCCATCTTCAAGGTCAGAAATTCACTCTTCTGCTTGTTCTAGCCTGCTGGTTAAACTCTCTGTTGTGTCTTTTATTTCATTGAATGGATCCTTCAGCTCCACAAGCTCTGCTACATTCTTCTTCAGGGCATTGATTTCTATGTACATTTCTTCTTTCAAGTCCTGTATACTTTTTCTCATTTCATTGTGTTTTCTAACAGTTTTCTTATATCTCATTTAGTTTTCTTAGAATTATCACTTGAAATTCCTTGTTAGCCATTTCAAGGCCTTCCTGTTTTATAGGATCTAGAGCTTGAGAGTTATTATTATGCTTTGGTGGTGTACTTCCTTGGTTTTTCATGTATCTGGTATCTTTCCTTTGGTGTTTAGTCATTGTGGCAGGGGATTTCTCGGTCCACTCAGTCTACCCTAATATCTGGCTTGGATCCTGCCAGGACAGCCAATTTGGCAGGCTGCCCTGGTACCTGTGGGTGGGAGGCGCTAGCCTCTCTTGGCTGCTGGGACTGGCCTGGGTTAGGAGTCCCCCGGCAGTGCCTACCTGTTCTGGTGTTGGTGGATTGGGATCCTGTAGGATTGGTGGCTTTAGGGCCACTCTGGGTGGTGTGCACTGGCTTGGGCTGTGGATGCTGTGGTGGCACTTACCTGGTCTGGCACAGATGCCTTGGGGAGTGCGTGGGCCTGGAAGCTCTAGGACCTCTCTAGGGGTCCTTTCTGGGTGGTGCACACTGGCCTCAGCTGGGGGTGTCCCACAGCAGCACCTACGTGGTCCAGTGCAGGTGCCTCAGGGGGCACATGGGCTCAGCAGCTCTTGGGACCTCTTACATTTTTTCAAAAATAACTTTCTTCAATAACTCTGTTTAGTTTTTCCATTTCATTAATTTCTACTGTCAGGGCTAATATTTCATTTCTTCTGATCTTTGCATTTATTCTATCATTTCCATTTTCATGAGTTGAACAAAACTTATGTATTTCTAAGCTTTATGCTTCTCTAACCAATGACTTTAAGGTTATATGTAGGCAACTTTAATCTATCCAGCCCCCAGTTATTGCCCATATTACGCTATACCTAAGACAGAGATCTTGATTATCATTATTACCAGTCATTTCTAACTATAACGACAGGTAAAATAACTGTTTTAGCATAAGAATAGGTAAAGCCAGGTTACCTTTAACTAACTTTAAAATTTAAATCTGGATTAACTAAGAATACAATTTTAGGATGTTGTAAAATATAATTGAGTGATACTCTTACAAAAATATATCCCAACCACCTCTTCCCAAATGAATTATCATATTTCCTTATTGGAGATCATTGTTTTTGCACCAATTATATGTCTATGTGATACAGGAGTCTTTGTTGGAATGAATATTCTCTTGCCAGGTCTTTACTGGCAAATCAAAGAGAAAAAAGATGAAGAACATATCTAACTAATTCAGGCAAAAGCAAATCCATAACTCACTGTTTTTACCTGAAATGCTTGGCTGTGTTTCTGTGATGTGTTTTGGTTGCATGTGTTTCTCCCTTCCCATCCCCCCACCCTAACTTGAATCATTTTAACAATTGCCTCAAATCTCTGCTTGGTATAGCCAGTGGACATTTCAAACTTCAACTGCGAAAAAAAAAAAAAAAAAAAAAAAAAAAAAAAAGAGACAGATGTTTCAAAATCCAGGAACTATTATTTTCAGCTGTAGGTCTCTAAATTCCCTCATAACTAGTCAGGTAGAAAGTTCCTTCCTAGGTACTCCTTCTTCATTCTGGCAAGGTAGAACCAAAGTACTTTTGCTCCTGATGCATAAGGACTTTCACTGAAATCACTTGGCCAAAATTCTTGAGAGTGAAGGTAATAATTGTGGTATTCTTGTTCAACTTGGACACTGAAGTGAATATAATAGGCTACTTGGCACTTAGACAACAAAGCAATAGGGTCCTCTCTATAAATAGAACATTCATTCTGGTCATGCTTGTGGAGAAATAAAAAAAATGCAACATTACTAATAATTGTGGAAAAATTCCTATGTCTTGAGTTCAGGTTTTATATAAAACTTTTAGGAAAATATTAGTAACACAATTTTTAAATATTCTTGCTTATGCTTGCTTTGTGCAAGTGTTTTGTAGTTTACTCTATACAACATCTCTGTAAGTTAGTCAATACTGTATTGCCATCCTAATACTGCTGACCAAAAATTGGGTTATAGGCTGAGTATTTAATTAGCCCATCAGAATTCTGTACAGCTATGAAATCAGAATTCCTTGTTATGAAATTAGAATTTCTTGCATTTATATTACAGTCTTTCCCTGGTATCTGTGGGGGATTGATTCCAGACCCCCTCATGGATACCAAAATTCAAGGATGCTCAAGTTCTGCAAATACGAAATATGTGGATATGAAGGGTCAACTGTATATGTCTCATCTTACTTGGTACATTTGGGTTGCTAAAACAAAATACCACTGACTGGGTGGCTTAAACAACAGACATTTATTTCTCACAGTTCTGGAGGCTGGGAAGTCCAAGATCAAGGTACCAGCATATTCCGTGTCTTGTGAGTGCTCGTTTCCTGAGTAGCAGATGGCTGCCTTCCCCCTGTGTCCTCACATGGCCTTTCCTTAATGAATGTATGTGGAGAGAAAGAGATCTCTTTGATACAGCAAAACCAACTATTAAAACAAAAATGCCAGTGAGAAAGAGAAAGAAGCTAAATCATGCCACCTTAAATTTCCAACTAACATTGAAGAAGAGAAATAAAAGAGGAAGTAATGATCAAAAGATATTTGAACCATCTAAACAAAATTAAATGACAGGAATTAAACAATACCTGCTAATAATTACCCTAAATGTGAATGGGTTAAACTCCTCATTCTATAGACACAGCTAGCTGATGGGATTAAAAATCTAAGCCCAAGTATGTGCTCTCTTCAAGTGACCCACCTCACCTGTAGAGACATACACAAACTAAAAGTGAAGGGATGGAAAAAGATATACCATGCAAATGGAAACCAAAAACAACCAGGAGTAGTTATTCGTATATCAGACAAAATAGACTTTCAACCAAAAACCATAAAAAGAGACAAAGAAGGCCACTATATAATAATAAAAGGATCTATCCTGCTAGAAGACATAACAATCATAAATATATATGCAACCGATACTGGAGCACCCATATACATAAAGCAAACACTCTGAGACCTAAAGAAAGAAATAGGCCCTAATATATTTATAGTGGTCCCTAATACATAATAGTGATCTGAACATCCCTTTTTCAGTATGGGGCAGATCTTCCAGGCAACAAATCAACAATGAGACACAGGATTTAATCTACATCCTAGACCAACTGGACCTGACAGATATATACAGAACATTTCACCCAACAACTAAAGAACATACTTTCTTCTCATCAGCTCATGGAACATTCTCCAGGATAGACCACTATTAGGTCATAAATCTAGTCTCAGCAGATTAAAAAAAAATTGAAATCATTCCAAGTATCTTTTCAGACCACAATGAACTAAAGCTGAAAATTAATAATAAGTAAAACTCTCGAAACTATACAAATACATGGAGACTAAACAACAGGCTCCTGAATGACCTATGGGTCCAAGAAGAAATTAAACAGGAAATCAAAAAATTTCTTGAAACTAATGAAAATAAAGACACATCATACCAAAATCTGTGGGATACTGCAAAAGCAGTACTAAGAGGGAAATTTATTGCAATAAATGCTTACATCAAAAGAACGAAAGACTTCAAATAAATGACCTAACACTATGCCTCAAATAACTTGAAAAACAACAATCCCAACCTAAAGGTAGTAGATGGGAAGAAATAATTAAGATCAGAGCAGAACTAAATGAAATAGAGACCCCCAAAACAATAGAAAAGATCAACAAAACATAAAGTTGTTTTTTTGAGAAGATAAATAAAACAGACAACCTATTAGTTGGTTAACAAAAAAAAAAAGAAGAAGAGAGAAGACCCAAATAACAAAAATCAGAAATGACAAGGGAGACATTACAACTGACACCACAGAAATATGAAGAACCATTAGAGACTATTATAAACAACCAGATGCCAACAAATATGAAAATCTGGAAGATATGGATAAATTCCTAAACATATACAAACTACCAAGACTGAACCAAGAAGAGAGAGAAAACCTGAACAGACCAATAACAAGCAATGAGATTGAAGTTGTAATTAGCAATCTTCCAACAAAGAAAAGTCCAGTCCTGGATGGGTTTACAGCTGAATTCTATCAAGCTTATAAAGAGTAGTTAATACCAATTCTCCTCAAACCATTCCAAACAATTGAAACAGAAGCTACTCTCCCAAACTCATTCTATGAGGCCAGTGTAACTCTTATATCAAAACCAGATAAAGGCAAATCATAAAAAAGACAATTACAGGCTAATATCCTCAATTAACATAGATGCAAAAATCCTCAACAAAATATTAACAGTCAGAATACAGCAACACATTAAAAATATTATATACCCTGATCAAGTGGGATTCATCCCAGGGATGCAAGGATGGTTTAACATGTGAGAGTCAATAAATGTGATACATCACATAAAGAATCTCAAGGACAAAGACCATATGATTATCTCAATAGATGCTGAAAAAGCATGTGGCAAACTTCAACATTCCTTCATGATAAAGACTCTCAACAAATTCTCTCAACACAGTAAAAGCCATCCATGACAAGCTCACCACCAATATCATTATGAATGGGGAAAAACTGAGGGCTTTTCCCTTAAGAAGGCAAACAAGACAAGGATGCCCACTCTTACCACTTCTATTTAACATAGTACTGGTGGTACTAGCCAGAGCAATCAGGCAAGAGATAGAAATAAAGGGAATCCAGATCAGAAAAGACAAAGTCAAACTATCCCTATTCACAGATGACTTGATACTATATATAGAAAAACCTAAAATCTCTATCAAAAAACTCCTAGAGCCGGTTAATATCTTCAGTAATGTTGCAGGTTACAAAATAAATGCCCCCAAATCAGTTGCATTTATATACTCAAATAATGAACTAACAGAAGAGAAATAAAGAAAGCAAGCCCATTTACAACTGTCATGAAAAAAAGTAAAATACCTAGGAATCAATTTAACCAAGTAGGTGAAAGATCTCTAGAATGAGAACTACAAACCACTACTGAAAGAAATTAAAGATGATACAAAAAGATGGAAAGATATTCCATTCTCTTGGATTGGAAGAATTAACATTGTGAAAATGTCTGTACTACCCAAAGTGATCTACAGATTCAATGCAATCCCCATCAAAATACTAATGATATTCTTCACAGAAGAGGATAAAATAATCTTAACTTTCATATGGAACAACAAAAGACCCCAAATAGCCAAACCAATCCTGAGCAAAAATATAAAATAAAATAAAGCCAGAGGCATAATACTACCAGACTTCAAATTATACTACGAAGCTATTGTAACCAAAACAGCATGATACTGGCATAAAAATAGACTCTCATACCAGTGGAGCAGAATTGAGAACCCAGATATCACCCCTCAGGCTTACAGCCATCTGATATTGGGCAAAGGCAACAAAAATCTACATTGAGGAAAAGACAAGTGGTGCTAGGAAAACTGGATATCCATATGCAGAAGAATGAAACTAGATATGCATCTCTCAACATACACTAAAATCAACTCAAAATGGTTTAAATACTTAAGTATAAGACGTGAAACTGTAAAATTACTAAGGGAAAAAATAGGTTAAACACACCAACAGCTAGGTCTGGGCACAGACTTTATGAACAGGAGCCCAAAAGCACAAGCAACAAAAGAAAAAAACAAATGAGACTATATCAAACTAAAAAGCTACACAGCAAAGGAAACAATCAACAGAGTGAAATGACAACCTACTGAGTGGGAGAAAATTTCTGCTAACTATTTTATCTGTCACAGGATTAATATTTATAATATGCAGTGAACTCAAATAATTACACACTAAAAAAACAAATAACCCAGTTAAAAAATAGGCAAAGGAGCTCAGTAGACACTTTTCAAAGGAAGACATACAAATGGCCAAGAGGTACATGAAAAAATGTTCAACATCACTAGTCATCAGGGAAATGCAAATTAAAACCACATTGAGATACCACCTCACCCCAGTTAGACCAGCTATAATAAAAAAGATGGTGAATAACAAATGCTGGCAATGGTGTGGAGAAAAGGGAACACTCCTGCAGTGTCAGTGGAACTACAAATTAGTACAACCACTAAAGAAAACAGTATGGAGGTTTCTCAAACAACTACAGACGGATCTTCCATATGATCCAGCAATTCCACTTCTGGGTATAAGTGAATATAAAAATATCAACCAGATTGTCTTTTGGCTGGTTACTGTATGGCTAAAACCAAAAAGAACTGTATATAAACACCATGTTCTAGCTGATAAATGAGTTTCACATAGGACTGCTATATTTTGAAGCTACATTGCATGTATACTAGTGTTAAGCAAGTAAGTAAATCAATTTTAGACAATGGGAAGTAGGTTTCTCAATGTCAGAGAAGTCACAAATAGGCAGAAGGGGAAGACTAAAAGTAACCTTGGGGTTCTGAATTAGAGTTAGAGATATCAATATGAGCTCATGTTTTTATACCTACATATATATTTGAATAAATAAATAATTATGTGTGTTTGTGTATATATGGATCAGTATCCATATATATGTTGTCTAACTCTGCATATTGAAAAGGCCTAGTAGCAAAGACAGCCCTGTAATAATGAGCATACCTGTGCCCAGATCTTGATTTCTAAATAATGTTCTCCAATAAAAGAAATACTATTTTCCCAGACAAACAAAAACTGTGGAAATTTACTGCCACAAGACTGGATCTACAAGAAAACCACAAGGGAGTCCTACATCTGAAATTGAAAGAGTGATAACTATCATCATGAATACATGAGAAAGTATAAAAACCATTACTAGAACACATACACAATGAAAAAGAGAAAGAAAATGTGTCTTAAATAGTAAAAGGGAAAGAAAGGAACAAAAGAAATATAAAAAAACTGGAAAAAATTAATAACATGGCAGGAATAAGACAATACCTTTCAATAACAACCCCGAATGTAAATGGATTAAATCCCCCACATAAAAGATATAGAGTGGCTGAATGGATTAAAGACTAGCGAATGCAAGAAACTCACTTCACTAATACAGACACACATAGACTAATGGTGAAAGGATGGAAAAAGATACTCCATATGAATGGAAAACAAAAATGAGGAGCTGCCAATTTACATCAGATAAAATACACTTTAAACCAAGAACTCTAAAAAGTGACAAAGAAGGGCATTATATAATAATGAAAGGATCAATTTTGCAAGATATATGCACCCAACATCAGAACACCCAGATATATAAAGGAATTATTATTGGTTCTAAATGGAGAGGTATACCCCAACACAACCATAGTTGGGCAATTTAACACACCTCTCTCAGCATTGGACAGGTCATCTAGACAAAAAATTAGTAGAGAGGTATTGGATTTAAATAGCACCTTAGACCAAATGGACTTTATAGACATTTACAGAACATTTCATCCAATAACTGCAGAATATACATTCTTCCTATCAGCACACAGATCATTCTCCAGGATAGACCACATGTTAGGCCACAAATCAAGTCTCAACAAATTTAAAAAGATTGACATCAAGTACATTTTTGGACCACAATGGAATAAAACTAGAGATTAACACAAACAAAACTTTGAAAACTATACAAATACATGGAAATTAGACATCATGATCCTGATTGGGTCAAAGAAGAAATAAAGCAGAAAATCAAAAATTTCTTAAAAACAAATGAAAAACAAGCACAACTTACCAAAAACTGTGGGATACTGCAAAAGCAGTACTAAGAGGGAAGATTATTGCAAATATGTACTTACATCAAAAAATTTGGGATATCCTAAACAAACAACCTAATGTTACAACCTCAAGGAACTAGAAAAGCAAGAACACTCCAACCACAATTAATAGTGTGAAAGAAATGATAAAGATAAGAGGAAACTAAATGAAATACAGAACAACAAAAACAAAACAAAAAATAAAAGATTGATAGATCAAAAAGTTGATTTTTGAGAAGGTAAACAAAATTGACAAACCATTAGTTAGACTACCAAAGAAAAGAAAAGATCCAAATATCAAAAATCAGAAAGGAAAAGGATGACATTACAACTGATTCCACAGAAATACCAGGAATCATTAGAAACTACTTTGAACAAATATATACCAACACATTTGAAAATCTAGAGGAAATGGATAAGTTTCTGGAAACATACACCCTACCAAAACTAAACCAAGAAGAAATCAAAAACCTGAACAGGCCAATGAAGAGTAATAACAGTATCCCAACAAAGAAACAGATGTATCAGATGATTTCACTGCTGAATTCTACCAAACTTTTCAAAAAGATTTAATACTAATTTTTCTCAAAATATTTCAATAAATACAAGTAGAAAGTATTCTCCCAAACTCATTCTATGAGGCTGGTATCATCCTGACACTAAAAGACACAACAAAAAAAAAGAAAACTACAGGCCAATATCCTTGATGACCTTAGATGCAAAAATTCTCAACAAAGTGCTAGCAAACAGAATACAACAGGGGCCTGCCCAGTGGCGCACTGGATAGTGCGCCGCTTGGGAAGCGCGGTGGCGCTCCCGCCCGAGGGTTTGGATCCCACATACAGACCAGTTCCCGCTCACTGGCTGAGCGAGGCGCGGGAGCAACACCGAGGCTTGCGATCCCGTTGCCGGTCCCCGGTCCGGTACGGGGGCAACACTGAGGGTTGCGATCCGTTGCCGGACACGGAAAAAGACAAAAGACAAAAAAAAAAAACAAAAAACAGAATACAACAGCACATCAAAAATATTATATGCCATGATCAAGTGGGATTCATCCCAGTGATGCGAGGTTGGTTCAACATACACAAATCAATAAATGTGATACACCACATCAACAAAGTGAAAGATAAAGACCATGTGATCATCTCAATGGATGCAGAAGAAGCATGTGATAAAATTCAACATCACTTTATGATAAATACTCTCAACAAATTGGGTATAGAAGGAAAGTATCTCAACACAATAAAAACCATATTTGACAAACTCACAGCTACCATCATCCAGAACTGTGAAAAGCTGAATGCTTTTTCCTTTAAGGACAGGAACAAGACAAGGATGCTCACTCTCAGCACTCCTATTTAATATAGTACTGGAAGTTCTAACCAGAGCAATCAGGCAAGAGAAAAGAATAAAAGGCATGAAACTTGGAAAAGAGGAAGTCAAATTGTCCCTGTTTGAAGATGACATAATATTATATATTGAAACCTAAAGACTCCACCAAAAAAACTCTTACAGCTGATAAACAAATTCAGTAAAGTCATGGTATATAAAATCAACTTACAAAAAGACAATAGCATTTCCACGTACTCATACTGAACTAGCAGAAAAAGAAATCAAGAAAGCAATCCCATTTACAATAGCTACAAAAATAAAATAAAATAAACTACCTAGGAACAAATTTAAGCAAGGAACTCAGAGATCGAAAACTACAAAAAACTGATGAAATAAATTAAAGAGGACACACAAAAATGGGAAGACACTCCATGCTCATGTATTGGTAAAATTAATGTGAAAATGTCCACACTACCCAAACAATCTACAAATACAACACAAACGCTAACAAATTACCATTAACATTATTCACAGAAATAGAAAAATCAACCTTAACATTCATATGGAACAACAGAAGACCTCAAATAGCCAAAGTTATCCTGAACAAAAAGAGTAAAGCAGGAAGCATTACACTATCTGACTTTAAATTATGCTACAAAGCTATAGTAACTAAAACAGCATGATATTAGCATAAAAACAAATACTTGGACCAATGAAACAGAATAGAAAAACCAGAAATAAACCCACATATTTAGAGCCAGATGGTCTTTGATAAAGGCTCTAAAAACATACAATGGGGAAAGAATAGCCTCTTCAATAAATGGTGCTGGGAAACCTGGATAACCATGTGTAGAAGAATGAAACTAGACCCACATCTCTCATCACACACAAAAGTAAACTCAAAAATGAATTGAAGACTTAAATTTAAGACCTGAAACTATAAAATTCCTAGAAGAAAACACAGGGGAAACACTCCAGGACTAGGCAAAGATTGTATGAATAAGACCTCGAAAACACAGGTACCAAAGGAAAAATAAACAAATGGGATTTTATCAAACTAAAATGCTTCTGCACAGCAAAGGAAATAATCAACAAAGCAGAAAGACAACCTGTAGAATGGGAGAAAATATATACAAACCATGTATCTGACAAGGGGCTAATTTCTAGAACATATAAGAAATTCAAACAACTCAATAGTAAAAAACCAAATTACCCAATTAAAAAATGTGTAAGGGAGCTCAATAGACATTTCTCAAAAGAAGACATACACATGTAGAAAAAATGCTCAATATCACCACTCATCAGGGAAATGCAAATCTAAACCACATGAGAATAAATACCATCTCACCCCAGTTAGACTGGCTATTATCAAAAAGACAAAAAATAACAAATGCTGGTGAGTATGCAGAGAAAGGGAAACTCTTATACATTGTTGGTGGGATTGTAAATTAGTATAGCCATTACGGACAATGGTATGGAGGTTTCTCAAACAACTACAGATAGAACTACCATATGATCCAGCAATCCCACTACTGCGTATATGCCCAAAGGAATGGAAATCATCATGTCAAAAGAATACCTGCACCCCCATGTTCACTGCAGCTCTGTTCATAATAGCCAAGATATGGAACCAACCTAAATGTCCATCAACAGATAATTGGATAATGAAAATGTGGTACATATACAATGGAATATTAAACCATAAAAAAATGAAATTCTGCCATTCACAGCAAAATTTATGAGCTTAGAGAAAATTACATTAAGTGAAATAAACCAGGGACAGAAAAAGAAATACCACATGTTGTCAGTCATATGTGGGGGCTAAAAAAAGAGAACAAAACAAAAGAAGCAAGCAAAGCAAAGAAACAAAAACATAATAATAAGTTGAACTGTTAAAAGGAAAAAGAAGACCTATGGTTGCTAGAAGAGGGAAAAGAGAGGGGGAAGGAGAGATAGTGAAATACTGATTAATGAACAATAGTACATGAGATAGGAAAAATAAGCCATATTGATGTACAGTTGACCCAGAAATCTATAATCAATTATGTTTTACTGTATGTAGCCAAACCATTAGAAGAGAGGAGATCAATGTGCACATCACAAAGAAATGATTAAGTTTTGCAATAATGAGTATGCTAATTACCCTGAATAGATAACACACATTGTATGCATGTATTGAAATACATCTTTGTACCCCATAAATATTTACCGTCAATATGTTTCAATTAAAAAATTAAAAATAAAATAAAAAATTCTAATAAAAAAAGGGAAACCAGGGCTCCATGGAGAAATGGTTGATTTTAGGGTTGAGGCAGGAAAAAACACAAGGTAAACATAGGCTCATCTTGTGTCAGAGAGTAAGGAAGTACTCACAAAACAAACAAAAGAACGGAGGAAGGTCAAGGGGACATAAGAGCCAGCCTAAAAGATCCTCTAATGGCCAAATCTGAACAATTTGAGAAACAAAATAAATGACATTGTACTGGAATATAACCCAAAGAATAAAGTAAGTACACATGACTTCTTAATGATATAAATCAATGATGGAATAAGTTAAGAAAATAGAGAAGAGACAAATCTGCCATACTGAAGAACTCCAAATAATAAGCATAGTAGGGTTGAGGCAAATAGAAAATCACCATTAGCATAACACAGTAAAAATTGCTGCAAGGAAGAGTCACTAATGAAGGCTAAAGCTAATGAGCAAATTTTTGAAGAGAAATAAGATATTCAAGTAGTTTCAAATATCTTCCTCATCATATCTATTGTTTGTTAATTACTTAATTATATTTTATGTAAAAATTATATAAGTTAATTATATTTATTAATTACTAGGGTGGTTTTAACATATGGCCACACATTCTTAGATATGCTTCCCTCCATGAGATGGAGCTTAATTCTCCTCAGCTTGAATATGGGCTGAACTTAGTGACTTGCTTCTGACTAATAGAAAACAAAACCCTAATGGGAAAAATAGTAACTTTACAGAGGAGAAAACTTGCAGACATCACCTTAACCAAGCGGTCTAGGTTAAAATCACCAGTGAGTAGTCATATTGATATGTGCCCCTGATATGATGTGATGAAAAGGGCACTTCACGTCTCTATTTTTCTTCCTCCAAACTCATAACCCCAATCTAATCACTAGAAAATATCAGACAAACCCAAATTAAGGATTACTCTACAAATACATGACTGGCCCTCTTCAAAAGTTCCAGTGTCATGAAAAACCAGGAAGGATTGAGAAACAACTACTGATTGGAGGAGACTAAGGAAGAATGACAAGCAAATGTGATGTGATTGGATCCTGGAAAAGCAAAAGGACATTAGTGAAAGAACTGGTGAAATCTGAATAAAGTCAGTGGTTTGGTTAATATTATTGTAGTAATGTTAATTTCTTAGTTTTGATAAATGGTTACATAAGATATTAACATTAAGGTAAGTTAAGTGAAGTGTATGTAGGAACTCTCCATACTATCTTTGCAACTCTTCTGTAAATCTAAAATTATTTCAAATAAAAAGTTTTTTAAAAATGGGCAGTTTCAAACTGGCAATTCACTGAAGAAAATAAACAGATGGCAAATAAGCAAATAAAAAGATGCTTGTTATCATTACTAATGAGGGAAATGCAAATTAATACCACAATGAGATACCAGTACAAACATACTAGAATGACTACAATTAAAACAAAAAGCCTGACCATATTGAGTGTTGGTGAGAATGTGGAGCAACTAGAAAGTCTCATAATTGCTGGTGGGAATGTAAAATAGTACTGCCATTTTGGAAAACAGCTTGACAGTTTCTTGGAAAGTTAAACCTACACCTACCATATCATCCAGCCAAGAGAAAATAATGCCCACATTCATAAATAGACTTGTACACAAATGTTCACAGCAGTTCCATTTGGAATAGCCAAAAACTGGAGACAATCAAAATGTCCATCAACTTGTAAATAGATAAACAAATTGTGAAATGTTCATTTAATGAAATACTACTCTGTGATAAAGGGAATAAAATATTAATATAAACAAGATGGGTGAACCTCAAAGCAATTACGTTGAAAGAATGAAGTCAGACAAAAATAAAATGTATGACTCCACTTATATAATACTCTAGAAAATGCAATCTAATTTATAGTGACAGAAAGCAGGTCAATGGTTGCTTGGGGAGAGGGAGGTGGTGAATTGGCAGAAGATAGAGATTAACCAAGAGGCACAAAGAAACTTTGGGGGGGTGGATAATATCACTATCTTGATTGTGATAGTGCTTTCATGAGTGTCTATATATGCCAAAATTTTTCAAATTATACATTTTAAATATGTTCAGTTTATTACAGGCCAATTATACCCCAATAGTTCTATTAAAATGCATTATACTTATTCTTACTTCATATTTTAAACTTAATTTTAATAATATATGTTAATTTTAGATAATTAGCACAAT